>NC_137045.1:37103686-37256186 GCF_032717465.1 Coenobita brevimanus | reverse complement strand
GGGCGAAGACTGTCAAAGGTCGAAAGTAGTATATCAAAGGGAAGATGAATTCGAACAGCTCCGATCCGATTTGGACCAAACTTGGTGGGATGGTTGAAGTTATGAAAGAATGAAATTAATCAGTTTTGAAATCCCATCTTCTGTAAGGTAAAGGTCACAATCCTTCATTTGCAACAGGTCAACTCTGGAACTGTCTCTCTCTGTCTGTATTTCCTAATAGCTATGATCTCCAGTCTTTCAAACGTAGTGTGTCCAGGCATCTCAGAATGATCGGATCTTGACTTTGGTTCTCTCTTGTATTTTGTTCTTCCCTGGGAAGGAACGGTTATTGTGGGTTCCTGGCCTTTGGTTCCTTCTTCCTAGCCTAAAAAAAAAAAGGACATGGTCAACGATTCTGCTCTTCAGCTCAAATAGCCTTTATTGTATTCTGTGCAAGGTTGAGAGTACAGGGATGAAATTGTTTTATTTTGAGATTAATATGCAAAAGGACAAGTTCACAAGGGAAGGTCAGCATATCTAGTTTGATCGAATTTGAAACAAAGTTAAAGGTGAAGGTCAGGCAAGGTGAGTTAGAGAACACTCGGTGTAAGGTCAAAGTCACAGATGGGTCAGGTATTCGGTCTTAGTGATTGTAAAGCTCGGATGTTGTACTCTCTGAGTGCTCCTTTCTGTTACATCCGCCAAGGAAGTTATGTTTTTGTCCGCGTTGCTTTGTTTATCTGTTACCAGGATTAGTCGAAAACTTATGAACGAATTTTGATGAAATTTTTTAGCCATGAGCCAAGGAAGAATGATTAAATCTGGAGGAGGATCCAGATCCGGATCCGGAGTATCCCGCACAATATCTCCAAAAGTTTTCAATGAATTTCAATAAGATTTTGTGGAAAGGTCACACAAGGCCCAAGAAAGAATTGATTAAATTTGGGGCGAATCCGGATCCGGATCGTTTATCCACGGATCTGTTAGCAGGATTACTCAAAAACTTATTAACGGGTTTTGATGAAATTTTGTGGAAGGGTGGGATGTGGGCCAAGGAAGAAAGGATTAAATTTTGGTGCGGATCCACTTTAGGATCCGGAGTATCCAGCACAATATCTCTAAAAGTTAAAATGAATTCAATGAAATTTTGTGGACAGGTGGGTCATGGACCAAGAAAGAACTGAATAAATCTGGAGTCGGATCTGGCTTTTAAATGGCAATGGCATTGGCGGAGGTATGCGCTCTCTGAGTGCTTTCTAGTTGTATCTGTAGAAAACTCTCAGGACAGTAGTCGGGGGAGGGAGGTCAAGAGGCTCTGGCGACCCGCCCCTCCTGCCTAAAGGTTCACTTTCTCACTCTCTGTGTTTTAGTATCAGTGCGAAAAGAGTTACTGTCCATTGTTCAGAAGTTTTGTACTACTTCTCAAGTCCCTTAAGCATACGCCCAGACCCCCATTGCAAGCATGTAGCAGACCTTTGACCTATGCAAGTCCAGATTCAGCAGAAAACAACCCCTCGCCCCTTCCAAAAGCATGGCTACGTTCCTGTCTCTGGCTTGTATGACTCACTCTCAGCTGAGAAAAATCGTCTGGCGTTAGCTAGAATACAGCACTATGACTGTTCCAAGCAGGAGAGGGTTAAAGGTACCCGCGTGAACACACAGGGTTCTATTACTCACCCTCAACTGAATATAAATGTATGTATGACGTTAACTGGAACAGAACAATAGAATAGTCTCGACCAGGATTGACTTCACTAGTCACTATACAAAACTTTCTCAGCCACGGCAAGGCACTGGGAGGCTTGTTTTGTGAAAGCGTAATGGCCCCAGGGGGATGTGGGTGCAGCTGCCTCGCCACTCCAACACAAGCTCAAAACAACACACCCGCTGCCCCCCACGCTGTAAAGGTCACCGGCAGCATCACCCGGGCCTTCCAGTGGGGTTGGATTCTTCTTTTTGCTACGTGTTCGGGAGTATTTGTGTTGGCGAAAAACCTTATTGTCCACATTTATTCATTCCTAACTTAATGTTCCTCCTCCTCCTCCTCCTCTTCTTCCTCCTCCTCCTCCTCCTCCTCCTCCGCCTCATCATCATCATCATCATCATCATCATCATCATCATTATCATCGTCATCGTTTTTAACCTGTCATGTGATTCTAGTACCGTACATGAGAGAGACACATACTATCTTCCTCTTCTTCTGTTTGTACCATCACCTTTACCAATGAAAAGATTTGTAATCCATCACGATTACAAATTACACCATCAAAAGGAAAAAGACATTATTATCATTCCATGGAGAGGTTTCATAGACTGACGTGATATGAACGTTTGACATAAGAAGTAAACGCGGGAACAAATTTTCAATCTATTAATGCAACCAATGACGTGAACGTGCATAGCCTCACTCATCATCCACATCCAGCCCTGACAGTCTCATCATAATAGCTCTACACAATCACTTTCCAATATAAGAGATATTTCGGCAGGTTGCTAGATCCCCCTTTGCTGAACTTTTTTCAGTGTCTCAGTAACACAGAGAGTAGGCCAGCCTGCTCTCCAATACAAGTTTTCCTAACTCTCTACACCACACTACATGCACAGTACGCACTACACTCCCTTTTCCAAAAAAAAAAAAAAAAAAAAAAAAGAAAAAAAAAATCATGGCTACACAACACACAGCCTCGGAGTCCCCGGGGGGAGGGGAGGGGACTATGAATGCCCTCACCTTCCGCCCCTCTCCCGGTGACGACTTAGCTGCCTGGAACCACTGTCTGACTCACTTCTTCTTCATTTCTGCAACATTAGTGGTCTTTCCTCTAACTTTCGATTTGTTGAGCACCACCTTTCCTCCTCTAAACCTCACTTTTTCTTTCTAACTGAGACTCAGCTGTCTGAGGCAACTGACAGCAAACCCTTCTCTGTATCCACCTACTTTCTCTATACTTATTTAAAAGCCAAAGGTGGCTGTTGTGTATATATAAGCAACGACTTATCTTGCTCTCGTGTTCCTGAACTCGATTCTTCTGAATTCTCTACACTCTGGCTTCGGCTTTCCTGTCATTCTCTGACTAAATATATCTGTGCTGTTTACTTATCCCCTAATTCTGCTGACTATCAAAAATTCTTCCACTATCTTACTTCTACGATGGAACACATTCTATCCATTTCTCCTTTCTCTGAAATCTCCATTTTAGATTTCAATGTTCACCACCACCTTTGGCTCTCCTCTCCTGATCCACCTGGTGAACAAGCCTACATCTTTCCTATCCTTAATGACCTAGAGCAGCTTGTACAGCACCCTACCTGTATCCCTGACCATCTTGGAGAGAGCTCCAATATACTTGACCTCTTCCTCACAACTAATCCTTCTGCTTACAGTTAATCTTTTCTCTCCGTTGGGCTCCTCCGATCACAACCTTATCACCTTAACCTGTCCTATTGCTTCAGTACGGCCTGTGGACCCTCCAAAGAAATGTCGACTGTGGCACTTTGGAGCTGCAGATTGGGAGGCCCTCAGGCAGTACTTCTTTGATTTTCCCTGGAATGATTATTGCTTTCATGGCCGGGAGCCATCTGGGTGTGCCTTGCGCATTACGGAGGTTATTCTCTCGGACATGGAAGCATACATTCCTTTCTCATATCCTATGACTAATGCAAGAAAGCCTTGGTTTAATCAAGCTTGTTCTATTGCTGTCCGCAATAAGGAGAGGGCCTACAAAAGGTACCGGAGCCAACCCACCCCTGAATCACATCATTTTTATGTTTCTGCCCGGAATCGTGCTAAGTCTGTTCTTCGCTCTGCTGAAAATAATTTCATCCGTACTAAATGCTCTCAACTCTCCAACTCGAATTCTTCCCGCTCCTTCTGGCACCTCGCCAAAAACCTTTCTAACAACTTTACCTCATCATCCTTCCCTCCTCTTTTCTACTCTGATGGTTCTGTAGCTATTTCTTCTACTGATAAAGCAGATCCCTTCGCTCAGGTTTTTTCCTCCAATTCCACCTTAGACGATTCCGGTGCTGTTCCTCCATCACTTCCCCCCTCTGACTTCCTCATGGCTGACATTAAAATTTCTTCAGCTGACGTATTTTCTGCCATCACAGGCCTCAATACTAACAAGGCATATGGTCCTGATGGGGTCCCTCCTGTTGTCCTCAAGAACTGTACTTCTGTGTTTACACCCTGCCTAGGCAAACTCTTTTGTCTTTGTCTATCAACTTGCACCTTTCCTTCTTGCTGAAAGTTTGCTCTCATTCAGCCAGTCCCAAAGAAGGGTGACCATTCCCAGCCCTCTAACTATCGTCCAATTGCTTTAACATCCTGTATCTCAAAAGTTTTTGAGTCAAATCTTAATCGAAAAATTTTAAAGCATCTTTCCTATCATAACCTTTCTGATCGTCAGTATCGGTTCCGTCAGGGACGTTACTGGCGATCTTCTCACCTACCTTTCGACACCTGGTCATCCTCCTTTCGGGACTTTGGTGAAAGCTCTGCCATTGCACTTGACATCTCAAAGGCTTTCGATCGAGTCGGGCATAAATCTTTAATTTCTAAATAGCCCTCTTACGGTTTCTATCCTTCTATCTGTGCCTTCATCGCTAGCTTTCTTTCTGGTCGTTCTATAGCCGCTGTTGTAGACGGCCATTGTTCTTCTCCTAGCTCTATCAACTGTAGTGTTCCTCAGGGCTCTGTCCTATCACCAACTCTCTTCCTTTTATTCATCAATGACCTTCTAATAAGCCCTGTCCACACGAGCGGGCAATGCCCACGGGCACAAGCGAGCAGTTTGCCTGTTGACGGGCTCACCGCTTGTGCCCGTCAACAGGAAAACTGCTCGCTTGTGCCCGTGGGCATTGCCCTCTCGTGAGGACAGGGCTTAAGCTGTACATCTAACCCTATCCACTCATACGCTGATGACTCCACCCTTCACCTTTCCATTCGGTTCCCTCAACGTCCATCTCAACAGTTACTTCAACAAACAAGGGATGAGGCTATGGCACACCTAATGTCTGACTTGGCTCGTATCTCTGAGTGGGGTAAAAATAATCTTGTTGTTTTTAATGCATCAAAGACTCAATTCTTACACCTATCAACCCGACAAAATCTTCCACAGGTGTACCCACTAACGTTTAACAATATTCAGCTTAATCCTGAATCATCCTTGAACATGCTTGGGGTTTCATTCACTCGGGACTTATCTTGGAAAGATCATATTACATCTCTTGTAAAATCTGCTTCCAAGAGAGTAGGTATGCTTTGCCGACTCCTTTCCTTCTTTACCCCTGCACAACTGTTGACTCTGTACACGGGTTTCATCCGCCCCTGTGTGGAGTACAACTCCCATGTGTGAGAAGGTTTCCCACATACAGCTCTTCTCAATAGGGTGGAATCAAAGACTTTTTGTCTCATTAACTCTCCTCCTCTTACTGACTCCCTTCAACCTTTGTCTCTTCGTTTCACTGTTGCATCTTTATCTCTTTTCTATTGTTACTTCAATGATCACTGGTCCTTTGAATTGTTTGCTTGCATTCCTCCACCTCTAGGACGGACGCGTAGCACCCGTCTAGCAGCAAACTCTCATCCCTTTTCTGTCCAACTCTCTAATGCAAGAGTTAACCGTTACTCCCAGTCTTTCATTTATGCAACAGGTCAGCTCTGGAACTGTCTCCCTCTGTCTGTATTTCCTGCCTCCTACGATCTCCAGTCTTTCAAACGCAGTGTGTCCAGGCATCTCGAAATGAACGGATCTTGAATTTGGCCCTATTTTGTTTTTCCCTTGGAAGGAACGGTTATTGCGGGCTCATGGCCTTTGATTCATGCTTCCCAACATTAAAAAAAAAAAGCAGTCTCCCCGAATATCTTCATATGTCCTCGAAACTATAGCTATATTTACTGTAACGCTGTAAAAAACGTTGTACTTCTTAGCCTACGATATCTAGTTGGCAAACTGCCTGGCCCAGTAGCACAGCTGAACGTGATCTAACGCTTGCTTACTTTTGTTCAAACTAATATATGGGTTTAACAGTTTTGATAGGGATTTTATATATATATATATATATATATATATATATATATATATATATATATACGCACCCGTCGTAAACGTGGAGGGATGCAAGCTCACACTTCAGAGAAGCAGTGACCATTGAAGTAGCGATAGAAAAGAGATAAAGATGCAACAGTGCGACGAAGACACAGAGGTTGAAGGGAGCCAGTAAGAGGAGGGGAGTTAATGAGTTGTACGGATCTCTGACACACATCATTATATGCATCTGAAGTGACCTGGATGGAGCTAAATCAACTGGGTGGATCTCAGTGGACTGGAAAAGGTATGATAAATCTTATATATCTCAAAAGCCATTGCACAAGAGCCTGAAAGATCCCAACGGGGCCTAAATTGACTGAAATGAACTTTGACTGACCTACTTGGGTCAGAACTTGGTTGAATGAATAGAACAGAGAAGCTAAGAGGGGGAAAGATGCAAGCAAAGTGGAAAATAACATGTAAACTGGGCGTGGATGGACTGGAGGTAGCGTGGATGGGCCAAATTGGACCTAAAGTGACTGGAACATACGTGAATAATATGACTGACCGTGAAAATAAACACCGTGAATGACTGGAGCTAAAGTGACTGGAATATACGTGAATGATGATATGACTGACCATGAAAATAAATACCGTGAATGAATCTAACTGGACCTGGATGGCCCTGCATTGGCCACTTGCGAGTTTAGGGCAACAAGAAAGTAAATCTATCTATCTAGCTGTCCATCATACATATATATATATATATATATATATATATATATATATATATATATATATATATATATATATATATATTTAAACCGATAATTTTCGCAGTATTAGCACTAACTGCTTTTAAGATAGTTGTATCATGTAAAAATAGCTTTGACATACGATCGAGTACTTGCTGAACAATGCTATGCTTCGACTTAGCCGTAAATACGAAAAGCACGAATACAGTAATGACGACCATCCATCTTTTTGCAATGTTTGAGAAATCGCCTGTAATTTTCCTTATACCGTATACAGTTAAATCGAAGAATTAAAAAAATTTCAGTGAGAGGATTGAGAGTGAGAGACTGACGAGGAGTGTATGTGAGTGAGGTAGAGGGGGGGAGAGGGAGGGGGAGGCCAAGGATGAGGTGGAGGGATGGAGTGGAGAGGTATATGAGAGAGGGGGGTGTGAGCTGGGAGCAGGGCAGTGAAATGGCGGGGGACAGGACGACATGAAGGCGATTTGTTTGTGGCCACCCCTTACGGGATTAAGGCGTCTGGCAATAGACAGACAGAAAAAATTTGAGGAAGTACTTGATATTATGTCAATGTTATTTTCACACTATATATATCTGTTTTAAACGCAATTTTATGCTGATGCTATGAATATTATCAGCGGCGATATTTTCAACATTCTTTTGTCCCACATCTAGCAGATTTTTTTTTTTTATGCAAGAAAGAAGGAACCAAAGGTCAGGAGCCCGCAAACCGTTCCTTCCAAGAAAAAAAGCAAAAACAATACAAAAGAGAGCTATATTCAAGATCCGTTCATTTCGAGATGCCTGGACACACTGCGTTTGAAAGTACGGAGATCATAGGAAGTAGGAAATACAGACAGAGACAGTTCCAGAGCTGACCTGCTGCAACTTGAACTTGATTGTGCTTGAACTGACCTGACTGGGACACTGATTAAATGAAAAGAAAACAACAAAAGGCTAAAGTCCGCAGAGAGAGAGAGAGAGAGAGAGAGAGAGAGAGAGAGAGAGAGAGAGAGAGAGAGAGAGAGAGAGAGAGAGAGAGAATTATTTGAGCTGGAGATGTCTGAGCACATTGAATTTAAAGCAGTTGGGTCATAGGCGGTGGGAAATACAGAAGAAGGAAGATAGTTACAGAGCTGATATTTTTACATACATGAAGGACGGAAAATCTGTTTACTCTTGCATTAGAGAATCGGATAGAAAGAGGGTGAGGGTGTGCTGCCAGGCGGGTGCTACAAGAGCTCCCTAATGAAGGAGGGATGCAAGCAGACAGTTCAAAAGAGCAGTGATCATTGAAGCAGGGATAGTAAAGGGATAAAGATTCAACAGTGCAGCAAAGAGACAGGTTGAAGAGGTTCAGCAATAGGAGGGGAGTTAATGAGACGAAATTTCTTTGACTTCATCCTGTTCAAAAGGGCTGTGACTCCCCCCTCCCCGCACGATTGATGCTTGTATTCCACACAAGGGTGTGAAGGGAAGGGGCATCTGTGTAGTACTGGGTAGGGTTAGATGGGCAGCTGAGATCTTTGATGAGAGGATGAGCTGGGAATGGAATAGAACACTTCAAAATTCCACCACTAATAGCTCCAGCAGAATAGTGGCCATTTAGGCTAGCGATGAAGGCACAGAGACAATAGAAACCATCAGAGGGCAGTTTGGACACGAAAGGCTTGTGCCAGAGATGTTAAGTGCTGCGGTAAATGTTTCCCCAGAGTCGCGAACGGATGATAACAAGGAGTGAAAAAGAACGGGGAGAAGATCGCCATTCGAGCGTCCCTGGCAGAACCTATAATGCTGGAAGAAATGTCAAAATAAGCCAAAGTATCCGACCTACCTGCTCAAAATGTCCCAGAACAGATTTGACCGGATGGAACTGTATGAGGAGGGCCGGCCTGAATGGATCTAATTGGATCTTAATGGCTATAAACTGAGCTCAGTGAACCAAGCCTGATCTGACTGGAATTAACTAGCTGAAATAAGCCTGAAAATTGTCTACCTGGAATGGATGCTGCAGTACCTTAAGTGACGATTTGAATTAAAGTGATTAAATGGATGTGAATGACATGGATGAATCTCCCCTCATTTGAGAACTGGATTGATTTATTGTTACTTATCCACAAGAGGATATGGTAACGTTTTATTTAAGCCAAACACGCAGTTCAGCCTTTCTTTCTTTTTTCCTGGTCAGTCAAAGAACTAATCATTGTAAGACATTTTTCTTCTATGGTGATTTGCAGATCACGTATGCATGTTCAGGTACTCAGAGACAGGTCCAGGTGCTGACTGGTATTTCCTAAACTGGTCACAATCCAGCCTAGTGTGTGTGAGCTGGAATTGTGGATAAGTCTGAATGATAGTTACCTGTCTATCTATCCTATTGCCGGACGCCTTAATCCCGTAAGGAGTGGCCACAAACAAATCGTCTCCATGTAGCTCTGTCCCCCCCCCCCCGGCATTTCACTGCCCTGTTCCCAGCTCACACCCCCCTGTCCCATATACCTCTCCACTCCATCCCTCCATCTCATCCTTGGCCTCCCCCTTCCTCTCCCCCCCTCCACCTCACTCACATACACCCTCCTTGGTAGTCTCTCACTCTCCATCCTCTCCGTATGGCCAAATACACATACCAGATATATACACATTTCATATCCACACGGCTGGCTGCATCTCATGTATCTGAGTTAATACGACTCATTTATTACCCATGCTAGTTAGTGCCTAGCTATTACGATGTTCATTTGCCGGCATGCAGTTTATAAATTTAATCACAAACCGACCGTCAGAGCGAGAGAGAGTGTTCCTGGCTGGCTGGTTCGTGTGTGTGTGTGTGTGTGTGTGTGTGTGTGTGTGTGTGTGTGTGTGTGTTTTATCTAGTATGTCCCAGAGTTCATGTGCTCTAGTGCTGCAGTGTTGTGATATAATGCGTGTGTGAGCTAGTGTTATGGTATATTAACTCCACCAGGAGAACTGGAGGAGGTTATGTATTCACCTTTGTTTGTTTGTCCAGAGCTCAATTAGTTATTAATCGATATCAATGAAATTTTGTGGATATGTGGGCCATGGGACAAGAAAGAACTGATTAAATTTTGGTGGTGTTCTGAGCTTGAGTCACGGTTAAAGACTTTTTTTTTTTTTTTTTTTGTTCACATGATATATAAAAAATTACTGATCAATTATAGTGAAATTTTATGGATACGTGGGTCATGGGACAGGGAAGAGTTGATTATATTTTTATTATATTTTGGTGGTGATCAAAGTTGTCTGGTTTTGCCGTTTGTAGAGGGATAAAGGATTAAGGAAAAAGTTAGTGTTCTGGTAATACTAGTAAACAATACGTCTCTCTCTCTCTCTCTCTCTCTCTCTCTCTCTCTCCATTAAGCATCTGGTGCATAAAAATGTGACAATAACATATAAAAATGCTGTAAAAAGCTCAAGAATGGGAAGAGAGAAGGTGTTAATGAGATATGTACAGAAAGGACACAATGGACTGAAGATAATGCAATGAACTGTTGGTGTGGGCACGTCAAAAAACTTGGATGAATGGATTATGCCTGTGAAGTGGACAGAGGCTTTGACTGTACTGTACAGGCATCAGAATTCGTGTTGACTCTCATGCATTTCTTTCCGTGTGCTTTGATCAATGTGATAAATTCGCAGCAACCAACACTGATGAATTCATTTTGCCTCAGATCAGTGGCATTTTCTTTCTTTTTTATGCGAGGAAGAAGGAACCAAAGGCTGAGCCCGCAAAACGTTCCTTCAAAGAAAAAAAATCAAAAACAATACCAAAGAGAGCCAAATTCAAGATACATTCATTTCGAGATGCCTGGACACACTGTATTTAAAAGACTGGAGATAATAGGAAGTAGGAAATAGAGACAGAGGGAGACAGTTACAGAGTTGGCATACAGTAAGTGTCGTATAGCCTACTGCAGGTCCAACATACTGATTTTCCAAGACAGTTGTGAGCCAGGCAAGAGAGGGGTCTGGACTTCTGATGTTGAGTGTACATCTGTATAAAAGTAAAGGTGACCAAAGTGAGTGCAAAAAGTACCGTGAAGTTAGTCTCTTGAGTGTGGTGGGTGAGGTTTACGTGAGAGAGAGAGAGAGAGAGAGAGAGAGAGAGAGAGAGAGAGAGAGAGAGAGAGAGAGAGAGAGAGAGAGAGAGAGAGAGAGAGAGAGTAGATGGAGTTTTGAGTGACTAGTTTACTACCAGTGTTGAAGTGAGCCAGGGATGTGTGACGTGGACATGATTTTTAGCATAAACATGAATGGGGCTGGCAGAATGGTGAAAGCGGGAGTCGCGGAGGTAGGAAAGAATCTATCTATCTATCTATAGCCCGACGCCCTAATCCCGCAAAGGGTGGCCGCAGACAAAACGCCTCCAAGTCGCTCTGTCACCCACCATTTGACTGCCCTCCTCCCAACTCCTCCCTCCCTCATATACCTCTCAACTCCATCTTTTCACCGCTGGCAATTGGTGAGGAATGGAGTACATTAATCCGATGAAAGCAGATGATGCTGTATTGCGTACCAGTAAGCTTTGTGAGTAAAGGAAAGTAAACAAAAAAGTATAAAGCAGAAAGTTATCCATTTTTCTTTTAATTTATGTATTTATCGGATAATGTAAACACCATTTGAATTTCTCGTTGCTTTCTAGGTATGTGTTCAGATAGAGGGGAAAAACACAGGTAAAATAATGTATGGTCCTTTTGTTAATCTGAGTTTCATATTGCAGCCATATTCCTGAAGTAGTTGCATAGCCCTGGTCTAGAGGGACCTTGACTGAAGAGGTCTAGAAATAAGTACTGTAGATATGAGTAAAGTCATGGTTGTAGAGAGAGAAACCGATTCTCTCTCTCTCAACTGTATCTATATCTCATACGCCTCTCTCCATGGCTGATATCTTTGCAGTCACGTTTCTTACCGATATATTTTCTTCTCCCTCACCGCCTCCCTGCTCGTCTCTAGCGGAGCAGCAAGAACGTCGGATGGGTTTAGGTCAGAATAATCCGGAGCTCCGTTGTGTGAGCTGGCGAGGGAGTTTTTATAGCAGGCTTTTTCCTCTTCCTCAGCTCTCCCTCACACGCCTGTCTGCTTCTATCCCCCTCCCCTCTTTTCTGCCCCAAGCTTTTCGTTTTTCTCTCACCCTGTTCTCAGAGCTCTCGTAATCTCCCCACTTCCTACATTGCTCTTCCTGCTACACATATGTTTTCTGGTCGGTTGCAGGGCAGAGCAAAACTGACAGGAAAATATGAGAAGGAACACAACAGTGATAGGATAGTAAGCAACACAAATTAAACCTCTTCACGTAGGCGACATCTTTTTTCTTGCTTGATAATGATTACGTTCACTTTAGAGGAGTCTTCTAGTAGTGAAAGTGTTAATGAAAGCTAACTCTAACCCTTCCAGTGCGAAAAGTCTCTTCATACCGGAATAAAATCTCCTGATGGTTGAGTATGATTTCACCGTATTGAAGGACACTACATCAGGGGGGTCATAAGGAAGCACAGAGATATATTTTTACTACCCAAGTGCACGGTAAGACGGGACACACGACCATTCGCTCACCATTCGAGGTCTGGAAAATATTTGCTGATGTTGGTGGCGCCTAAGGTTCATCTGGGCGTAAAAATGACGACCTGTTGCCTGAAGCTGAAGCTCCTGCAGGTCAGCATCATTCTTTTAGGGACAGAGGACCTAAAGTGAATTGGTGTATCAGGCTGCAGTGCTGCCCAGTTGTTAGGGTACCATCTGCTCCTCCCTCTCCACTAGCTTTGAAAATAATAAACCAACTAATCAAGAAAATTTGTCGACATGCTCTTCAGCGTCCTAACATCTCATTACCTTCCCATTCTCCCGGTTTTGGTTACCTCCTCTCCCTTTCTTGTCTCTGTGCCTTACTCGTCTATCTCTCTCTCCCCCGACCACAAGGAATGAACGCTGGTTTGGTACAACAACAAATGGCCGTGTTTAAGTGGCGAGTCGGCCGCGTTCAGAATGCTAAGTCAGACTTCTCTTTCAGAAGCCTGGGTGGCTTTTTATCTTACGCCCCCCTCTCTCCCTTTTTGTGATACTAGGATGAATAGGCAGGAAAAGAAGGAGGAGGAGGAGGAGGAGGAGGAAGCAGACGTTGAGAGAGAGTAGGGAGAGGAGATATACAGTAGGCTGAGAAGGAGAAGGAGGTTGAGGAGAAGGGAAGTAGGAGGACGAGAAATAAGAATGGACAGAGGAAGAGACAGGTTGAGGAGGAGGAAGAGGATGCGGAGAAAGATGCAGAAAGTGAAGTAAGGAATTCTGATAATTATGTTGATATTGACAGCGAGTGAGAGGAGGGGAAGCCGATTCACTGAAGGATAATGCAGAGAAGAGAAGAGAGATAATTGCCAAGGAGGTAAGGGTTGGAAGAAAGGAAAAGGGAGGCGAAGGAAAACCAGATTAGAGTGAAGTGATGTAGACAGGGGATAGTGGAATGGGGGAGAGAGGACTGTGAGATGGAGCGAAGAAACAAAGAAGGCACGCGGTAGAGGTAGGAGCAGACGCCACCTGATATTAATTTCGGTGATCATCTTCGTAATTTAGGCCTTTGAACCTGTGACGGGTTATCCACACATTGTCCTGGGATACAAGGCCACTGCATCGTCCAGGTTACCACAGTTACCCCCTCCCCCCAGGTTTTATCCAAGGTTCTCATTTGACCTACCAATCCATGAAGGGCTGATGGACACCTGAATCAAATGGCCCCAGCTGCCCGGACCAGGAATCGAACCCGGGCTCTGTAGGGCTGGCAGCTTCGTAGTCAGCAGTGATCAACTCTAAGATGGAGACATTTACTCATTCAGTAGCGTGGCGTCTTTTGTGCTGGCTATTATTACCGCAACCAGACTGTTTATCTCTTGTTACGGGAACCCCTTAGCGGAGAAGACGTTCATCAATCTATCTATCTGTTGCCAGATGCCTTAATCCCGTAAGGGGTGGCCACAAACAAATCGCCTCCATGTCGCCCTGTCCCCCGCCATTTCACTGCCCTGCTCCCAGCTCACACACCCCTCTTTCATATATCTCTTAACTCCATCCTTTCATCTCATCCTTGGCCTCCCCCTCCCTCTCCTCCCCTCCACCGCACTCACATACACTCTCCTCGTCAGTCTCTCACTAATAAAGACGTTGATGAAGGCTATATTTAACCCAGGCAGTTCGATAAATGTATCCTAAGGCGAATAAAATTGTCTGGGAAGAGAAAAAAAAAAGTTCGAGGTCGAAGGAGTAAAAGCATGCACCTCTCTCTCTCTCTCTCTCTCTCTCTCTCTCTCTCTCTCTCTCTCTCTCCAGCCGGATAAAATCTCTTGGGTCTGTGTTAGAGTACCAGAATATTTCCAGTCACGAGATGATGAAGGGGCTTATATTTTACAGTGAAGGTAAGGAAGTACAGACGCGCACACAGTTATATTCCTCCAAAATAAGGAACATATTACGGACGAAGTATTTATTTGCATTGTGAAGGCTTGGAGATAGAAGGATGGAGTGGAGTGGTGTCTGAGAGAGGGATGTGTGAGCTGGGAGCAGGGCAGTGAAATGGCGGGGGACAGGGCGACATGGAGGCGATATGTTTGTGGCCACCCTTTACTGGATTAAGGCGTCTGGCAATAGATAGATAGATAATGAAGGCTTGGCAGGTCAGATCATGGATTGTCGTTGCAAGTTACGTCTAGAGGAATTTGAAAATGGTTGTGGTAGCTTCCAAAATCCTTCTACAGCTCCTATGGCAAATTCGTGTTAGTGTGTGCAATCAGCCTGTGGAGTCACTTGGAGAGACAGACTGACAAATGAGGATGTGAAGGATCGTTGTGGTGTGGATGTGGATGTGACAGGAAGCGTTAGGAGAAACACACTGAGGTGGTTTGGCCATGTGGAGAGGATGGAGAGTGAGAGACTGACGAGGAGAGTGTATGTGAGTGAGGTGGAGAGGGGAAGAGGGAGGGGGAGGCCAAGGATGAGATGGAGGGATGGAGTGGTGAGGTACTGTATATGAGAGAGGGGGGTGAGCTGGGAGCAGGGCAGTGAAATGGCGGGGGGCAAGGAGACATGGAGGCGATTTGCTTGTGGCCACCCTTACGGGATTAAGGGTTTTGACAATAGATAGACAGATAATGTGCGGTCATGGTCAGAAAGTCTTTTTATTATTATTATTATTTTTAACATCATGGCAGCGATATATTTATTATGTGTCCTTTCCAAGACTCCAAATCATTTGACCTGTCTCATAACCCGGCCACATCTGGGACCTTATTAAGATTAAAATATATACAATAAACTGCGTAGGGAGACTATATCCTGGAGACTAATATGACGAAATAATATGGACAGTAAATTATGTATCTAGTGAGGGTCCTTCATTCATGGGCTAGAAAAACCCCTGCAACACATAAAGTTTGGTAGGTTGTGAGAGAATTTAGTTTACCCTACGAAGCCTCTCTCTCTGTCTGTGTCTGTCTGTGTCTGTCTGTGTCTGTCTGTCTGTCTGTCTGTTTTACCCACTCTCTTTTGCTCAGTCGAAATTTTATGCCAGAATTATGAATCACACTGGTTCACATACATACATTTGTTGCTTCCATTTTAGTGATGAATTACATGCAGACAGACCTCTAAACGTGGCCAATAATATAAAGACCATTTTGTCTCTATTCTACTTCGCCTCAAAGTATTTCACATTAGATCATCATTGCGTTACAGTTCCTATGTTTCCACGTGAGTCTTGGTGCATCTTGCAAAATCGGAGCCAGTATCTTACCAGGCTTTTCAGTAGACAAGAAGTAGGTACGGCGGTGGGAGCAAAATACTACGCCAGCTGTCATTTTACTTCAGAAATACATGGGATGGCACCAGTGGTCGTCTCTATAAGATAAATGAGAAGGAGCCGGAGGAAGAAGAGGAGGACATGGCTGGTTGGAAGCCTGAGATAGACACGACCCGACACAGCATCACTTAGGGAGATTGTTTTGAGAGATGAGGGTGAGAGGGGACGGGAGTGTATACGTGAAAGATGGAAACACACACACACACACACACACACACACACACACACACACACACACACACACGAGGAAAAGAGGACAAGCCTCAATCTAGTCAGTACGATGATGCCGTTTACCTTTTCTTACCATCAGTTATGATATTCAACAGTTGAGGACAGACTTTACGACATTAAACAGTTATACATGAACTCCATATACCCTTTCACTACAAGATGCCTCGAACATAGCTTAGGGGGACTGTGTTAAGAGAGATGGGAGGGAGGTGGATATATAAAAGGCCTCAGAGAAGGAGGAACGGAAGAAAAAATTATTGAGAGTTAGGCCCATACTACAGTGATGTGTGTGTACGTTATTAGTACTACCAAGAGACGAATGTGTTCTGTTTAGGAGGGTGTTTTGGAAGTAAAGAGAGTGGAGTTAGTATTTATTAACCTATTTTTTACAAGTCTAAGTTGAATGTAATCGCCTCATGCTGACAACAACACACTTAAAATGACATGATCGTAAGGAAGGAGTTTGGGGAAAAAAGCTAATCTGGAGAGAGACTAAGTGAACAACAAGGGATCAAAGGAAGGCTTGAGGGAAGGGAGGGACTTGAAAGTGAGAGGCGTGGAGGAGAAGAAAGTGAGGGGGAGAAGAGGGAAGGAAGGAAAGCTAGAGAAAGAAAAGGGAAAGATGGAAGGTGAGGGAGACAAGAGGGAAGGCTGGAAGATAGGGTAGAGGAGACAGTAGGAACGTGAGAGAGAGGAAAACAAAGGAGAGGAGGGAACATGAGGTAGAAGAGGGAAGGATGAAAAGCGAGGAGGAGGGAGAGAAGGCATTCAAGGAAGAAGAGGGAAGGAAGGGCTGTGACGGAGGGAAGAGGGACGGAAGGGACATGATGGAACGAAGAGGAAAAGAAGAAATGTGAGGGAGACAGTAAGAAGGAACGGTGAAAAGAGCCTCGACAGGGAGGGAAAATGGAGGTAAAGTTGGAAGGAGGGAAAAACTAGTAATAAAAAAACTGGAGAAGGTTTGGGGAAGAAGAATATTCTTCACATGTAAATTTCTCCAGTATTCTCCTCTGTGCTAATTCGTAGCCAGGAATGATCAGCAGTCTCTGGCCAAGACCGACGTTCCTGTTCGAAAAACATGGCGGGGCACCATAGTAATGATGGGTGAGCCGTGACGTCAGAAAACTTTATATATACATATATATATATATATATATATATATATATATATATATATATATATATATATATATATATATATATATATATATATATATATATATATATATATACTCCCAGTCCTTCATTTATGCAACAGGTCAACTCTGGAACTGTCTCCCTCTGTCTGTATTTCCTGCTTCCTATGATCTCCAGTCTTTCAAACGCAGTGTGTCCAGGCATCTCGAAATGATCGGATCTTGAATTTGGCTCTCTATTGTATTTTGTTTTTCTCTTGGAAGGAACAGTTTTGTAGGCTCGTTGCCTTTGGTTCCTTCTTCCTCCCATAAAAAAAAAAAAAAATATATTTATATATATATATATATATATATATATATATATAACCAATCATTATCATATTATAAAATGTAAAGTCTTCTTAGAACTTAGTGTGCCTTCATTACCCTCCACCATGTTGCTAGATCCAACACTCGAGAAGACACAGTCATTAGATGCCACCAAGGAGTAATGAAGTTTTAGTGAACCATAAAGGGTGGGATACAGAAATGGGTATTACAAAACTGTTTACGTTTACCTTCAAACCCTGACAAGTTTTTCAAATTTCCTCTTGCCCATTTTCTTTGTCGAGGTGTCTTACTCACGAGATGGCAGCGCTGTTGTTTCCTCCACGTTTTACTAATAGATGGACCCACAGTCTGCCCATACACACACACTGCCACTGCCAGCCAGCCGACCCAAACTGAGCCTGGTTGGCGTGTGTGACGTAGCGCAGTTTGTGCAGTGGAGCTCCCATTCGCTCTCACCGTCTATTCCCATTTCAAACCACACCTTTCTGCACTTTCAGTTCTCCCCTTCATTTTCATAGTCGGTACGGTCACTGGGAAGATTGGTATAAATAACTCCATGCAACTTACTTACACATCTTACAGTATGATATTTAATTTGAGCAATTAACTGTACAAGAAAAAAATCCATATGTGTGTATGTCAATGAACAACGTGTGCATATGAACATTTTCCTATTGCAACTGACCTTTCCAAAAAATCCGTGCCTTAAAACACATCAGTGTCCAAGATAGACAACACATTATATGGGAGGAGGAGGTGACTGGCAAGATGTGTACTCCTATCACAGGTAACATAACAAACGTGCCAAACCACTATATTACATAATAGTTTTTAATTCAGCTTACCATTATGCAGAAATAGTGAGGGTACAGCTTCTTTCTTCAGGATCCCTCTGTTCCTCTGACTCTCAGTACAAAGAAGTCGACTTTTCATGCCATCAATGAAGTCATCCTTGGTGAAATGGACAGAACAAACCATGGCACGCTCAGGATTCACTGCATCAGCATGATGACACAAGTTGAGCTAAATCTTCCTGAACTGTTCATCTCTGGGAATATGAAGTAACATATCTCTGATCCTGCCGTTTTTTCTTTAGCATTAGAACAGCTAAACACTGTACAAACACTTGGCATGAGGGCTTAATACCACTTTGTATTAGCGTCACTCCATAGTGAAAACTGCACTTTGTGGACTGATTTCGGCTACTGACTGGACGTGTCTGTGTGTATAGCTAGACTGCGCTGGTGAACAGACAAGGAGAGTAAGCTCCCCCCAAAAATGTTGGGGTTACCACCACCAAGTCAGAAGGAAGGAGAGGGACAGTGGAAGTATCAGTTGGTGAGGAAGTGAATTTTAGTTGGAGGAATAGGCGTTGGGGCTTAACCCAACATGCGTGGGCAGTTGCACTGGGCAGGGGACAACACAAACATACAAAAATGGTGAACAGACAAGGAAAGTAAGCTCCCAAACATTCCCCCGGAATACGACACGCAACTGTCGATTTTACATCCGGGTACCTATCTTGAGTTCTAGGTACGAACAGGCTAGGGCAAAGGAGACCGTGCCTAAGACTGCGCTGTGTGAGTGACGCTTTATATAGCAGTACAGGACAGCTCGTGTGGCGTCACTGAATCACGTCCCTAAGCGCGGTCAGTGCTGGTCGGCTGACTGTTTGTATAGGTAGACTGTGGATGGAGCTGCCTCATTCTTCCAGCATCCTTGGTTGAAGATGGAGGGGAGGTGGGATCAAGGGTTGAAGGGGACAGGCATACCAGGGAACTAGACATAGGGAAAAAGGGTATGGATTTAATTCCGTTAATTTCAAGATTATCCACACAAGGGTTGTGGAGTAAGTTTTTATCATGACACCCAGCTGAGGGGGATCACCTTGACGTGGTGGCTTTGAAGCACGGCTTCTAATTTGACATCCGTCGGTCTTGTGGAGTAGAGGAGGCCTGCTGGTAATGTTGCTCATCCCTGCCTATCTTCCATCTTGGGCAGGGTTTTTGCCTTCCCACGTGTTTGCCGTGAGTGGAGCACATAATGCTACTGGGAAACGGGAGTCCTGGTAGTTGAGAGATGCTGCACAATGCGCCCTGTAGCTAGCAACACGTCTTTTTGGTCCCCAATGCTGGCTAGATGGGTGGCCAGGTTGAGCCCAACCAAATCAATCAGCTGGTCACTTGTTGGCTAGGGTCAAGTGGGCACTGGGGGGCTTGGTGGCTCTATTGTCCTGGAGTCACCCTTCTCTGGATCTCCTGGTGGTTGCCTGTGTAAACCCCCTCACTTCATGTGGGGTCATGGACGGTGTTATCCCCGGCTTTTGACCTTCCTTTGTTGGGCTTTTTGGTGGGTGGTGGAGTGAGGGAACAAAGTAATTTTTAGCTCTATATGGCTTCATTACAAAATAATGGTGTTTAAAACACTCCATCTGTCCGAGGTCTTTCAGACTCGGGATGTCTTATAGCCACCCTGGAGTCTTTCCAGGCCCCGTGGGACTGGCCTCTTTTGCACAAGCATCCAACTGTGAGTGGGAAACGTTCACTTCGGGTTGGTGCAGCTGAGGTTAGGCCCTGATGAAACAGTGCCTGATTCTATGTGAAGTATCTAGTGCTGAAATCGTCTGTGGGTGGGTTAGTGTTAGATATTGACGTTTTTTATTTGCACAATGCTGCTGTTTCTGCTTGTGGCAGAGAACTTGAAATCGCTTTCCAGGGGGGATGGAAACATCCTTGTTGAGGAGTCCTTTCCAGAAGAGGGCTCCTGTTACTGGCTCTGACCTCTGTTTCTGGTAACAATATTTCATGCGTTGCTCATGCTACCTTTAACAGGTGTAAGGGTGTCATTTCTTCCCGTGGCCTTCTCTGATACTCAGAAGCATGATTGTTGGAGGAACTGCAATCTTCTGGTGTGGTGACTTTTGAGCGCCTGGAGAAGAAAATAGATAGTATTCTGACCTCAAACTCCGACCTTGTTCCAGACATTTGACGAGTTAACGTTGCCTATTTCTGTGACTCTCACTTGGCTATCACTTCTTGGGGAGCAATATGTGCCAACCCCAAAGGGATGTTTCCAATGTTAAGGGTGTGGACATGTCAGCTCTTTTTGTCGCCGTGCACAGGCTGGCTGTCCTGGTGTCTCTCTCTCCTGTGCCGGCTCATGCCATGCTAGTGACAGTCCAGGACCCCTTAACTGCTGTCACTGTGGGATTCCCATGATGTATCTTCTCAAAACTGTCCTCACTACTGCCTGGAGAAGGAGATTTTGTCCATTAATATGCATGAGAAAGTTTCGTTTCAAGGAGGGGCCAGACTCGCTTCTTCCAGCCTGGGGTTACTGCAGCTTCTGTCCTTTCTGGTGCTCCTGTGCGTCGTCCTTGATCTTGGAAGCTGTCTCGATCTATTCTATTCTATTGCCCACTTCTCCATCTGGTGATTTATAGGATACTGTTCCTGAGGTTACTGCTTGTGAAACTGGTGAGCGCCCACCCTTTTCTCCAACTATTTCTGCCCCCACATCGATGGCTGAAAGTTTGCCCACGTCCGTGGTGGTGGTGGATGTCCATTTTGACGAATCTCCTTGTCCATCCTCCCCACAGTTCCATCTGTACCTGGCAAGCATCACTGTGGTTCTTTAGAAGCTGCTGAGCCAGAATACCTTCCATGTAAAACCTCTGTTGTGGGACCTTGTGGGGGTCCTCTCTGCTGTTCCCCCTGCCATGGAGTCTCTGGACTCTTGTCAGGTGCAGACTGAAGCTGGTGTTTTGCCAGTGGTCCAGCTCCCACTTGTGAATGTTGTCGCACGGGTTGTTGGTGCTTCAGTTCTGTCACATAGGATATCATCCTTACGTGGTTCTGGTCCTGTGTGGACTCTGCTTCTACTTCTGAGGCTTCTGGTAGTGGTGTTGGTCGCCCTGCTTCACCTAGGATGGCCTGCAAACTGCTTTCCAAACAACCTGTTCTTCCAGGTCAGAAGAGGAGATTTGTAAGTTTTTTTTTCCTCCTCGTCCTCACGTTTCTCTTTGGATGGTTGGCACAATGTGTGGGTTTCTGGTGCTAGGCAGTCTCTTTCTAAGGGCCTTCTTAAGCATCAATAGGCCTTCTTAAGCATCAATCAGAACCTGCTGGCTTGTCAGAGACTGTGCAGTCCTGCACCATATCCTGATCATCCCTTCACTATGGGTTCTATTATTCAGTGGAATTGTCAGGATTAACGTGAAAGCAGAGAGGAATTGCTTCATCTTGTTGCACAATACTCTTCAGTATGCAGGGGCATCTAGGAGACCATGGTTGGTAATGCAATTCCTGTGGTCCTTCTGGTTACCATGCCTTTTATTTTGATCCTGTATCAGGCTAAGGTCGTCATGGAGGTGGTGCTGTCTTCCTTTGCTGTGATGTCCCATTCACTCATCTGGACCTTTCCACTCCCCTGCAAGCTGTTGCTGTCCAGGTAAATGATGGACAACACCTGAATGCCTTCGGTTCTGCCCGTCTCGGTCGTTTTCTTAATGATGCAATACGTTTTTTCTGGAGAGAGAGAGAAAAAAAAAAGCCCCACGGGAGGCGAACGTAGATATCATACGATCCGATAAATCAATACATAATGGAAGCCTCCACGTTGGAAAGGAAAACATATTAATGCTCTTCTTGTAAATGTGCATAATCTGTGTAATAAATTATCTGATTTAGAGACCCTTGTCTTTACTGAATATTATGATGTAATTGGTATAACAGAATCGTGGGTAAATACTGAGCAAAGAGATTTTCAAGCAGAGTTTGATTTACCAGGCTATCACATTTTCAGTAATGAGGAAGAACAGAGCGGGGGGCGGTGTGTTGTTATATATTAAATCAGGATTTCATCCAGTCGTAATTACAAAACCATGTACTGAAAACATTGACACCAATTATATTCAATTTAGAAAAGAATCTTGTCATAAAATCACACTTGGGTTAATGTATCATTCACCCGGTCAGCCACTCAACACTGACAATAAAATACACAAATTGCCGAAATCTCTTGTATGCAAAGCACGATAATATTTGGTGCTTTTAATTTACTAGTTCTGAAATGTGGAGAAGCCCTATCCTTGCATACAGGGTTAGACCTATATATAGACTTACGAGAGTCAGACTGGATCAACGTGAAGTCTGCAGGTTCAGTGTTTGGTCCTATTCTTTTTTTGATATACATAAATGATATTGACGAAGGATTATGTTGTAAGCTTCCAAAATTTGCTGACGATACTAATAATACGTTACAGAGCAGATACAGCACTGCAGAGGCAGGCGATTCAGAGAGAACTTGATCAACTGCTCAAAAGGGCCCAAATATGGCAAATGTATTTCAATATTAATACATGTAAAGTGCTAAATATTGGCAGTAAAAATGTTAGAGCTCGTTATAACATGAATAATGTCCAGCTTGATAGGGTGAACCATGAGAAAGACTTACGAGTTATAATAACAAGCAGTTTGAAACCAAGCAGACAATGTACAGATGTAAAAAAAGCCAATAACTTGATTGGATTCACAGGTAGAACATTTCAATAAAAATCCGATAATGTCGTCCTCACTTTGTATAATTCCTTATACGGCCGCAGTTGGAGTATTGCGTTTAGTTTTGGTCACCTTATTATAAAAAGGTTATGCAGAAACTTGAAAGACTACAACGAAGGGTGACAAAAATGATACCTAGATCGAGAAATAAACCAAACGAGGACCGTTTAGAAACACTGAATCTCTTCCTAACTAAACGGAGGTTGTGAAGAGACTTGATTTAAGTATTCAAAATTTTAAAACGACACGATAATATGAGCATTGATAAATATTTCACTGTTGATCACTCAAATTGTACTAGAGGTAATGGGCATAAAATTATTGGCAAACAATTTCAGTCACATGAAGCTAAGCATTTATTCTTTAATGCAGTTGTAAATATATGGAACAAATTGCCCTCAAAAGTAGTAAACTGTGATACAATACTAACCTTTAAAGATCGCATAGGTAAGTACCTGTCATCTATCCCCCAGCTCAGTATGTTCACTCCTGAATAACACATTTCTGTGGGGCATATTATTTTTTTCTCTTTTTCAGAGCCTGGAAGATACAGCTGCTGAACAACATCGATAAATATTGCTGACTTAATGTTACTCTCTTTCAGGTTGATAGTGTAGAATGAAACTTCCTTTTCCTCTTTCCTATGAAATTATCATGACAGTTTTTCTGTGCTGCATGGTGGTCCTTCTATTTCCTGCCGGCTTTCGCTGGAGGGTTTGGTGGCTGGTGGGGGAGGGAGCCTTCCTGTTTTTCTACTCTTGTCTTTAGCTGATAGATTAGTTTTGTTAGTTATAACCTTTCTATACCAAACAGCCATCAAGGGACCAACAGGTCTGTTGCTGTTTGCTTTCCTTTGCACCTTTGTATACAGGTTGTCATCTTTATCTTCCCCCTAACACTACTGTCGAAAGGGCAGGTCTGGAACACCTTCATGTTCTTCCTCCCCTTTCTTTTACTAAGCGACAAAAATGGTCATCACTCACCGTGGGGTGACAGTGAGACCAACCCTCTGCATGCTTTGCTTCCTTGATGAGAATGAAGAGTTGGGCGTTTTGAATTCCAATGAGATAACGTACTTCCACAGCCAGACTGGGACATTTACAGCTATTGATTTGTCTCTGTGCTTGGCTAATGCTGTTCTAGATTGTAACTGGGGTGTGTTGCCAGATCTGTGTGCCAGTGACCATTTCCCTTTACTTTTAACTGCTGCTTAGGGTGGACCTCAACCTCGTCTTCCTCGCTGGTGTCTGGACAGGGAAGACTGGCCACTTTTCATGGAATTACGGGTTAATTCCATTGACCATTCTGTCGATGATTTTGCCTGTGTTTTGGAGGCACGTTTTTATTTCACTAATGTGTTCCACCCAACGGTCTGTGATCAGTTCCAGGAACGAAAGATCAGTTTCCTAAACATCAGGTTCTTTGGAGGATCCAGAGTGTAGTTCCACAGTGAGAGTAAAGCGAATCGACTTCTCCTGGCTTCATCGCCACTGTAGTTATCCTTAGTATTTGGTGGTGTATCGCTGGGTGGGAGCTCATGTGCAATGAGTTTTAAAGAGGTCAGACGTTCATCCTGGAAGGGTTATATATCCTCCAACAACTAGAGGACTACCCTCACTCGGTGTGGAACCGGGTGAGGAAAGATTCAAGAAAATTTACTATTCCTTCCCCTCTTGTTTTATCTGCAGCAGGTAGAACTGTGGCTGATCCTTTTGCTGGTGCAGAGTTGCTTGTTGATCATTTTGCCAATGTGTCACAGAAAGATACAGATTCACTATCAGCAGGCCGCCGCCAGTGCCTAGAGTCTCGTGGTCTCAGTTTTGCCTCTTCTGGGGGTGGCTTCGTCGCAGTCCCATGATTCCTTTCTTGGCTGTGATGATATTCCTTATGTCTTTACGCCACCTGTCTGATGAGTCCCTTTCGTTTTTGCTGTCCTTGTTTAATAAAACATTGTATACTGGTGAGCTTCTGGCATGTTGGGGTGTTGCTATGGTTTTCCCCATCACCAAGCCAGGTAGAGACTACCTAAAGGTGACAAATTATCGGCCCATCTCTGTGACGTCTTGTATGTGTAAGGTCTTGGAAAAGATGGTCAATGACTTGCACAGTTTCTGGAGAGAGGCGACTTCTTATCCTATGTCCAGTATGGTTTTCGTAAAATACAGTCTACATCTAATGCCCTACTGTCCTTGGAATCTTCTCTCTGTGAAGCTTTCTCAAGCAACACCAGGTCACAGTCATCTTCAGTTTAGGGAAGGCATATGACACTGCCTGGCGTCATGGCATTTTTCTTCCTCTTCATGAGTTTTCTCTTTGTGATGGCTTGCTTATTTTTATCCATCAGTTTTTAACAAATCGTTTTTTAAGGGTCCGAGTGGGGGACAGGTGCTTTCTAATGCCCATGCGTTTAAAGATGGGGTACCGCAGGGGTGTATCCTCAGTGATACTGTCTTTGCTGTGCCCGTCATCAGTGTATTCAGTGCACATAGCTCAGTGTGTGTGGATGACTTTTCAGTTTCTGTCACTGTTTCTCGAATGTCTCTGGTGAGAGGAAGCTGCAGCTGACTCTTAACTTGATTTCCCAGTGGACTCTCGTGGTTTCCGTTTTTCTTCTAGAAAGACACTGACTATTCATTTTTGTCGTTTTCGTGAGGTTCACCCAGACGCTGACGATCTATACCTTCATGGTCACAGAATATCCTGCATGGAAGAGGCACGATTACTGGGTCCTGTATTTGATAGATGACTGACTTGAGTTCCTCATATTCATTCTGTTAAGGCTGCTTGTATTAAGGCCTTGAATTTTCTGAGGGTTTTGGCTCATACCTCCTGGGGTGCTGACTGTCAGACCCTCCTCCTCTTGCATAGATCCCTCATTCTTTCTAAACCTGAATATGGATGTGAGGTCTACTCCTCTCCTACTGAAACCCATCTCTGGATGTTAGATTTGATGCATCATGCTGGTGATAGTTTGGCAACTGTGTCATTCAGGCCATCCCAGATTTGGAGTTTGTTGGTGGCTGCTGATGCCCTCACTTTGGATTTACGTCATCCGTCTTTGATGACGAGATGCTGGTATCGTCCTCACAGCCTTCCGGACTCAGTACCTTGTGCCATGATCCCCCAATATTCCCGATCTTTTGTTTATGACACTCGTCCTTGTTTTCCGAAGCCCTTTGGTTACAGGGTCTGATCAATTTTCACCCCTCTCTGTTCCTTGACTGGCAGTTTGTCCTCACTGGATTCTGTGGGTGAGTTTCTGGCTACTCCCTCTTGTGACAATCTGTAGTCCACTGTCGGTATAAAGGGCTCACTTCTCTCTCAGGTGTAACTCTCTCTCTTTTTTAGAACTTGCCTCTACTTATTAGTTCTCTGTCCCTGTCTATACTGATGGATCGAAGCCTGATACTGGAGTAGGCGCTGGTGTCGTCTTCCCTTCCCTCAGTCAGCGCGGTTGCCTTCCTGGTATTTCTTCAGTATTTATCGCGGAGCTGACTGCAATTTTGTTTGCCTTTGCCTTACTCTCAGCCTTTTCACCAATTTGGTTTAAATTATATCAAAACCTATTGAGCTAACCTTCTCACGTGACCCTGATCTTTTGTTTATTGCTCTAGAAAAAAAAGAAAAAAAAAAAACTATAGTTCACATCTCCACCAAGTCAGGGCAGTTGAGACATTTAATCCTTCCCTCACCCCACACCCACATCGAGTAAAGCAATAACCTGCTATCGCTGTGGTATATACAGTAGATGGAAATAAGGAACTGTGAAGGAATTATGAAGCTAAAGAAAGGAAAGACATTAGACGCTTAGAAATTGCGGGAGCTGAAGATAGGAAGGCAGTGGTGGAGACAAGAACGAAAGAGGAAGAAGGAGGAGATTAAGTGAATTGAAGAGGCAGAGGTAATTACAGCACGCCGAGTGAGACAAGTAACCTGATTTCCTGCCCGTCTTAATCGAGAACTATTGTATTTGTCTTCGTCTCGGATATTACACTTCCCCTCCTACCCATCCGTCCCCCAGCTAGCAGAGAGAGAGAGAGAGAGAGAGAGAGAGAGAGAGAGAGAGAGAGAGAGAGAGAGAGAGAGAGAGAGAGAGAGAGAGGGAGAGAGAGAGGGAGAGACAGAGAGAAAATGTAAGACTATTTGAGGTACGGGAACGAAATGTTAATGGAAAGAGCATTCGATTGGGGGGAAGAGAGCCTGGCAGAGAAGAGCTGGGATTTATATTGGTCATTACACCAAAATGGAGGAAAAAAAAAGGAAAGAGAAACAGACAGGAAACAGCAAAAGGCAAACTGGCTTCCCACGCTTTATGACAGGGTACGGTACAAGCACATCAAGTCTATCTAACTCTATCTATTGCCAGACGCCTTGATCCCGTAAGGGGGGTCACAAACAAATCGCCCCCATGTCGCCCCCCGCCATTTCATTGCCTTGCTCCCAGCTCACACCCTCCTCTCTCATACACCTCTCCACTCCATCCCTCCATCTCATCCTTGGCCTCCCCCTCCCTCTCCCCCCCTCCACCTCACTCACATACACTCTCCTCGTCTGTCTCTCACTCTCCATCCTCTCCACATGTCCAGACCACCTCAGTGTGTTTCTCCTAACGCTTCCTATCACATCAGGTCTGCGTAAAGTATAAGGGTTGACACGAGAAATACCAACACGTCCTGCTCAAGACTAGACATTTTGCCTCCTGGATATGTTGTCTGTATTCTTTTTGTAACCCAGAAACGTCATGTCATATACTAATCGCGTCTCTCACAACTCAGCTAAATAATTTGGTGGCATAGCTGTTCTGATTGTGTGTTGTATCGTCGACTCTTAATTCCCTCAATCCAATGACGCATATTTTATTTAATTTTACTTACTTCCAGACGATTTTTTTCCGTTTTAGAAGGACTTTTCTAGCTAGAATGGTTCAATGATAGCATTCGTTAATATCTTCACTATTAGGACACTCCCTTAATCTGAATAAAATCATCTAGTTGAACAAGAATAAACAAAATGTCATCAGGTAAAAGTCCCATTTGTCTAACGTCATTGACATTCATTCGTTCCTGTCATATATTGTTGTACCAGAAGACGCAGCTTTATCTGAACTCTGCTGTCGTAATACACTAGTGCTGGTGGGGTGCTGTGGTAGACGTCACCGCACGGAGAGGAAATCTATCTATCTATTGCTAGACGCCTTAATCCCGTAAGGGGTGGCCACAGACATATCGCCTCCATGTCGCCCTGTCCCCTCGCCATTTCACTGCCCTGCTCCCAGCTCACACCCCCCTCTCTCATATACCTCTCCACTCCATCCCTTCATCTCATCCTTGGCCTCCCCCTTCCTCTCCCCCCCTCCACCTCACTCACATACACTCTCCTCGTCAGCCTCTCGCTCTCCATTCTCTCCACATGGAAATACAGGACAATATTGTTTTCGTCATGGTTACTGATCCCACATTATGGAAGCCTATTTTCCCTCTGCTCCTGTTAGGTTAGACATTTGGTTCCATGGCATGAATAGCTAAGTACCTCCCGCTGATGTCGACCCATCCTTCCCGAGTCCAGCTTTCAACAAACTGACCAATCAAGCCGCTCCACCACCAAGTCACTCCATCAGCTAGAGCCTTCAGCACCAAAAAACCACTTCAACGTCAATATCACTTCGACGCCAAGACCACTTCAGCACCAAGACCACTTCAAGGGCAAGACCACTTTTACGCCAATACCACTTCTATGCAAAGATCACTTACATGTTTAAGACCACTTCAGTGCCAAGACCACTTCCACATCTTCCTCGTTTCTGTTCCATTGCTAGTCATATCATCGTTGCCTTTAATTTGTGCCGTTCGTTCTTTGATACCTGGTGCTAGGAATCCATTATACGACTCAGTCAGGTGAATAATTTATGCCGACTTACTTGGACTCACTCCACTTTCACTCGTACACTACAGGGCACCAATCACACGAGCTTCCACGCGCTTTTCACTTACCCAGCCACCGGCAACACTGATACACTTACCCATCGCCAATACTGATACACTTACCCAACCACCGCCAACACTGATACACTAACCCAACCACCGCCAACACTGATACACTTAACCACCGCCAACACTGATACACTTACCCGACCACCGCCAACACTGATACACTTACCCAACCACCGCCAACACTGATACACTTACCCAACCACCGCCAACACTGATACACTTCAAACCCCGCCAACACTGATACACTTACCCAACCACCGCCAACACTGATACACTTCAAACCCCGCCAACAGCACCAGATGTGTTCCCAGCACAGACTCGGGCCAACACCACTCATCGGAGAGATACTGTCGTGCCAACCCTAAGTAACGCATTTTCAGCGGAGCCACGTCCTCCCCACTTCTATCTCAGTTTATTCAGGCCAGATTAGCTACTCACCTGGCTGATTAATGGTCATCTGCCCGCTTTACAAGTTTCGCCTACCAACTATACTCTTCCAACTGCGTATACACTCACGAATCCACGCTCCGGCACACGAACTTTGTATCTTAGCTTGCATCAGTAGTTCTTTGTGGATACCATCATCCTGAGATACACAAAACCACCACTTGTCCTCCTCCTGGAAGCTATAGGAGAGTACAGCGCCGTGTCATTGAAGCATGTCAGTGTACTACAGCTGTGTGCAGAGTCCCTGGATTCCCTTGTGAGTATTTGAAATCTTTACTGCTCCTTATTTACACATGACTCTCGTTCCCGTTTTCTCTTGACACATCTAAAGTCCATACCATCTTCCACAATATGTCCTTCTTTGTTGTACCCTACCTTCATAACAGGCTATCAGTTTACAGTTCATCGAGCTGCGATGGGAGGCGTTAGGAGAAACACATTAAGGTGGTTTGGCCATGTGGAGAGGATGGAGAGTGAGAGACTGACGACGAGTATGTGAGTGAGGTGGAGGGGGGGGGGAGAGGGAGGAGGAGGAGGCCAGGGTTGACATGGAGGGATGGAGTGGATAGGTGTATGAGACAGGGGGGTGTGAGCTGGGAGCAGGGCAATGAAATGACGGGGGACAGGGCGACATGGAGGCGATATGTTTGTGGCCACCCTTTACGGAATTAAGACTTCTGGCAGTAGATAGGTAGAGTTGCTGTAATCCCTTGGGCTATCAAAGGATCTACTCAGGCAGTCAAAAACAGTTGATTGGATTCTCTAGTCCATATTACTGTTGCAGCAGATTATGAAGCTTACACGGGACAAACATTAGACAAATAAACCAATAACCTTCACCCCGGCACACCCGCCAATTCCTACAGCAGTTAGAATATCGCTGGCACATCTCTGGGAAACGTACTGCCTAAACTCCTCTGACTCTACTGCCACCATCTAGAAGGCACTGCTTATCAAACCCCAAAGCACTCCTCTGCCGTACCCTGCCGTGCCTCTTATCTGTGCCCCGCTAGACCTTTGCGACGACACTAACATACACTTCCTAGTTGGGGTGGACACACACACACACACACACACACACACACACACACACACACACACACACACACACACACACACACACACACACACACACACACACACACACACACACACACACTAGCAACTTAAACTCACCCGTCACGTTATATATGTATTGGATATCGTAGGCCAATGGGTACGTCGGCTTTATCTCCCAGAATCCAGCACATATACGTTGCTACTCGTGTTTGTCTGGGTGTCAGGGAGTTCAGTAACTATTAAGCTATGTGACGCTCCCTACTGGATAAGCTACACATAATGGAACTCTTCTCATACTTTGATAAAGCTAGTGTTACTTTCTACCATTTATTACATAATTTTTATTTATATTTTTGTCTTATAATGAATTTTAGTGTAGGAAACAGTATAATTGTAATATATATATATTCCTCCAGTTCCCTTCCATCGCTGTGCAATCATATGGGATGCTTCACATATAGATGTTGTTGGTGCAACCTCAATATTAAGCTGCAATATAACCATTCTGCCCGCATGAGTTAAGCCAGTAAAGATACAGTAACTGTCACCTCTGCCCACATGAACTCGCACAGGCCCTCGCTAGTGCCCCGTCACAACCCTTTGTAGTGTTGCCATGAGTGTGAATAACTGTGATTTAAACCTCCCACCTCAACCCACTCTCACTCGCCCCCGCCTGCCCGCTCTCAGTCCGGACACACTAAGGGACTGAATAGGGAGGCTGCTAGATATCGAGCAGAGTGGAAAGCTGCCTTTAGGTAGCCCATGCTGACGCATGCAAGCATGTTGGAGCCTTTATAAAGAAAAAAGAAAACATTGATAACTATATATAACCAACAAACAGATATCTGCTGGTCTGCTGGGTTGAGATGCTCCAACCTGATTTGGCCTATAAAAGGTTTAAACCCAAGCACTAATTGGGGTTCATCTCTTGCATAATGCTATCACTCAAGGTCCAGCGACTTGTCATTCTTACCTACAATGCTGGGACTTTGCAACCTAGCTCGAGATCCTTATACTCCCGATGGGGAAATGCAGGTGTAACGCCGAATATATGCATATTTATCTTATTTATATGGGTTTATGTCTATGTATATTTATGTATTTACTCATACTGTCTAAACATACTGTATTTCTCTAATGCCAGTTTACTTACGTAAAATTATTGTACCTGCTGATTTTGATTTGCATAATAATAATCAGATGTAATAGGATCAGTCTGAAGTGTCAAGGATTAACAGAATAAAAAACAGTTAAAAATAACTTCATTGCTGTCCAATATTTTTCCACTGGAAACTCTATAAGTTACTGGTATTAAAATATTGCTCATAATCCGATGAGAGGTACAGTCAAAGTCAGCACTGTACTTCCTTTTCGCTTAGTCGAAACAGTGCCAGATAATACAAGATCTGGCCAAAGGACTATAGTATAAAAGCATCGCTCATTTGAAAGCTTAAGAGCTTAAAAGAGCCACTGACGCTGCCTGTACTGGTCCAGTTGGTAGTTCGTTTATGAAAATCTTGTGAAAGTCATTGGTTCCATCACTTGTGGTCGTGTATTGGCTGCTTGTTCCATCTTTTGTGGGTGGGAGGTGGCTGTTTGTTCCATCGCTGGTGGCTGCGTGGTGGGTGGTTGTTCCGTCACTGGTGGTTGTGTGGTGGGTATTTGTTCCATCGCTGGTGGATTTGTTGTGGCTGTTTGCTCCATCACTGGCGTATGTGTGTATGGCAGCCACATCTTTTTCTGGAAGGAGATAAGGTTTAAAATGTGACTGAGACCCTTTCATTCTATTACCTTTTATTGTGTCTGTAAAGTATATTTTAACATTGGTATAATACTGGAGATAAAATAACATCAGTGCAGTCCAGGACGTTTGTGCTTACTGTGGTTATGTGTGCAACTGTCAGGGACGAGATGAGGCAGCGGGGTGTATGATGAGGCGGAGTAGGTTTGGTACGAGGCCGCCCTTGTCTCTGACTGGTGGATGTGCAGGGGCAGGAGACGTGCCCACCACAAGCAGGTACAGGCCGCCCACACCACCAGCAGAGCGTTAACTGGGAATCCACCGCCACTCACGCCACCCTGCATGGCTGCACGCTGTTCATCTGAGAAAAAGCAAAAGCAAACACATAAACATAAGTATTTTTAATTAACAAAAGAAAAAAAAATCGAAAGGTGTACTAATCACTTGAATTAAGTGTAACAGGCTATCAGAACTAATTTATATGAGTGGTGTTAATGATCTAGTAGTTTATAGAGCTCTTCTGAGTGAAGGTAATTTCCAGTTTTCTTTTCCCGAAGAAAAATTCAACATGCATCAGTTATATCATCTGGCAGTCCATGAGCAAATCCTAGCCTTACCCTCCTGTAATTTACGTGTAATTGTGATTTGCCAGGCAAGCTGGATTGACCTGATCACTCAAATAGATTACCAATTTACCAGTCCCGTGTCTGACAGCCCTAGCATGTATTCAATATGGACAGTGGGTGTTAGCGCCGAAGTGGTGACATGTGGAGATGTAGGAGGACTACTGAGCCTTGGGGATATGCTCTGGGGATAGGCCCTGAAGCCTTTGCCTAGAGTAGGACACATTGAAAAAAACGTACAATTAGCCTATTACGTGAAATCGGATATGGACAAATATGATATAAAGTGTTCCTACGCATATGACTTGCCAAGAAAGTAAACAGAAAAGCTCACGTACATGAACTGATAATCGTAGCAGCAAAAATGTATTAAGTATTACCATATGGGGTTTTGGAGATGTGTGACACAAAATCATGAATTAGTATTCTAAATGACACGCATATTAAAAAAAAAAAATAACCCAGACTATACCAGAGCAGAATGAATGCAGAAGTCCTACAACTGGAGAATGCGGCTCCCTATCAAGTCCAGCCCATCTCTACCTCCCCTCCAGCCTCCGTTTAACTAACAGTGAGTTCGTAAAATCGAGGGTCCGAAGCTTCCCTCACCCCCTCTCTTTAGCGACTGTGATGTAATGTGAAGTAAATTACCTTTATGTTATCTACAGTAAATTTTTTGTGTGCATAGCTCAGGTGACAACTGTAAAAGAAGAAATATATAATGAAATTGGAAAACATTTCACATAAGTAAAGTGATGTTACATAATTTGTTCTCCGCAAAGATTTTCCTCAATTCTAAGAGTTAAACAAAATCCATTGCCACAGCAACAAATTACCCTTTTAAAACTTATACGATGAAGTTAATAGGATATATAAAAAACGTGTGTTGATAAGATCTAAATATCCTAGTTACGCGTATATTTTAAAAGCCTCTGTCAGTACATTTCGAGATAACGTAAAGGCAGACCTGGCTGTGTTTGTTTGCCAGTGCCATGTACAGTAATAGAAATGGTTATGAGTCGGGGAAAGCATAGTTAAATCGAGTCTAAGATAAGTGGCATAAAAATATATTTTCTCCTTGCCACCCAGTGTTAAGAAAAATTGCACTCACATTCAAATATTATAAGGGGACAATTTCGCGCTCTTGCTCGAAGGCGACAACACTCTCCACCATAAACCTATTAACTATCTCATGGTCGGGACATCAAATATTCTACTCCAGGTAACTCCAGGCAGCGTTATTAATCTGCAAGTGAGTCATAGAAGCTTTAGTGTAAAGTCATAATAAATCAAATCTTATCTGGTTGAAGGTTACACGTTATGAGTCACGAGGTACGTGGCCTTATCACTGCAACGTAAAGACAGTTCCATACATGGTAACTCCTGTCATAGCCAAGCACAACTTTGCTCTTCCTCTCTCCTGCAAGTTGCTCTCCCGGCCCTTACTTCCTGGTTCCCCGTCACTCCCTCCCATGGCACAGCGTCGGCTATCTTGCTTCACACATCTGACTTCCTGGGTTCAGTGACGAGGAGAAAACCTAACATTCACACAGTTATCTTACATTAGTAACATTCGGTGAGCCGGGTAGACAAAGTCGATGGTCATTATTTCTGTACGAAATGTATCTGTGTGTGTGTGTGTGTGTGTCGAAACTCTGATCTCAGAAAGTACTGATTGTAGAAGGAAAAGTTATTAATAAAAGTTATTTAGATTCACGGTAGACGAAGTCGATGGTAATTATTTTTGTACGAAATGTATGTATGTGTGTGTGTGTGTGTGTGTGTGTGTGTGTGTGTGTGTGTGTGTGTGTGTGTGTGTGTGTGTGTGTGTGTGTGTGTGTGTGTGTGTGTGTGTGTGTGTGTCTGTGTGTGTGTGTGTCGAAAACTCAAGTATCAGAAAGTATTGACTGTAGAAAGTAAAGTTACTGATAAAAGTTGTTTAGAGTCACAACTTGAGTTCACATGTCACTCAGCCAGCACTGGGAATCATCCTTAATAGTCAAGTTTTCATCTAACAGTATTATTACGGTCTACCTGGATCAGAGACGATGGGTAGGTTTTTTTTTTTTTTTTGTAAATACACAACCAAGGTGGAAATTCCCACGTTGATACAATTCGCTTATTTTATATTTCAAAGGACTGAGTGTTTAATGATGGGATACAGAGTCCATTTCATTCAAGAAAGTGATAATTTACTCTCTTTCCTCATCCTGCTTCCCACCGCAGTTGTGATGGTGTGAAGTAGGTTATAATGATTATGAAAAACTGACCAATGTAGTCTCAGTGTAAATAACCGTCATTAGAAAAAATCCGTCATTATACGAAGCACAGGGCCTTAGTGTTCCATCTGCTACTTCTTTTTGCATTGACTATTAATGGTGGTAGCACTTACTGAAGAAAGTACATGTGGAAGTGTTAGGAACTGGAGGAATAATTAATGTTAGGACTATTCTGGAAATGGTGAACATGGTCTGTCTATCTATTGCCAGACGCCTTAATCCCGTAAGGGGTGGCCACAAAAAATCGCCTTCATGTCGCCCTGTCCCCCGCCATTTCATTGCCCTGCTCCCAGCTCACACCCCCCTCTCTCATATACCTCTCCACTCCATCCCTCCATCTCATCCTTGGCCTACCCGTCCCTCTCCCCCCTTCCACTTCACTCACGTACACTTCCCCTCGTCAATCTCCCCCCCTCCACCTCACTCACATACGCTCTCCTCGTCAGTCTCTCACTCTCCGTCCCCTCCACATGGTCAAACCACCTCAGTGTGTTTCTCCTAACGCATCCTAGTATAACACCTAAATTGTTGATATTCCTTTCTTGAAGTATAAAACTGTTTCTATCCTTTCCGTTCACTTGTTCAGCTATTTTGTGTGATCCCCCCAGATGATTTAGTCCAATTAGGAGTGACACTGGGCCTTCAAAGTCTAATATCAGAGTCTTTATCCCACCCACTAGGCCATATGTCGTGTTCTATATGCCTACAGTATACCTGATGTGAAGTTAAACCTGCAAATACTCAGTACAATGATCAAACTTGTACCTCATCTCTCGTATGAAGGTGGCTGTGAGAGAGAGAGAGAGAGAGAGAGAGAGAGAGAGAGAGAGAGAGAGAGAGAGAGAGAGAGAGAGAGAGAGAGAGAGAGAGAGAGAGAGAGAGAGAGAGAGAGAGAGACTGACCAAGAAGGACGTGGACCCTTGCTGTGGCTGGTGCAGCTCCCGTAGGCTGACAGGTGTAGTTGCCCGAGTCCCTGGCTGTAGCTTTCTGGATGAGGAGGGCTGAGCGCATCAACTCCCCCGCCTCCGTCACCACACTCACCCCGCCCCGAGCTGAGTCGTAGTGGATCTCCTGGTGGTCAGCAAGAAACTGTATAGGATGGGATGCTGGTGGGGAATGCGATGAAGGTCAGTAAGGCTGGGGATGAGCTTGTAGCAGACGGGGCTGTGATAAGAATAGTGTTCTTTGGGACGATGTGATTTAAACAAGACAACGCATGATTATTGGTTAATCTGGAAGAATAATGTTTGATATACAGAGCATGTTGAAGTGGCACTATGGATTTTGTACAATGATCAGAGTGGACAAAGGCTGTTAGGCTTGATAAGAATATTGTTTATTTGGGACGATGTGATTTAAAGAGAAAACGTATGATAACTGGTTACTCTGGGAGAATAATGTTTGATATGCATAGCCTGTTGAAGTGGCGTTGTCTTGCACCATGATCAGAGTGGACAAAGGCTGTTAGGCTTGAATTATACTTCAGTTGAGTATTATATATTGACGTTCTTGTTGTTCGACAGCCGTATGTTCCATGCTAACTGAGCTGCTTGCTATTACCACGGAGACTCAGGTGGCTGGTTTGTAGTAGTGGGACTGGGCTTGTTCCCATTAATACAAACTATGATAACTATTATTTATAGGGCCAGATGGGAGACGGTAGAAATATTTAAAACGGTCATTAACATTTCAGCTTTACTTCAAATCTAAGAAATGGAGTGAAGTAGTGCCCCCAAAACAAAGAAAGTATAGGCACAAAAGAAGCAGAGCAATCAAGTAGCACTCCGAGTGAACTGAGTCTCCTGTCTTTATTTGCAGCAATCTAAATCAGGTCCAGAGCATGTGGAATGGATGAATTTATTTTTATCAAATCGTCTTCACCTAATGAGAGACCTAGTCGGACCAAAACTGTTGTATCTGTCTAGTTAACTATTCAGAATCTGGATATAATTCTTCCATATGAACGGTTTACGGCACTGCGATAGAAGGATACACGTTTTGCAAAGTTGAGTCCGTTTTATCAAACAGCATAGACTATATTTTGACCCGTGACTTAACTGACTGATAACAGCTCTGTGGCGGTAACGCACTGTGTACGGAGGCGCAGCTACCTTGCCCTGATGTAGCCAGGTAAAGGCCCCAGGTGCGCGTGGGTGATGCAGGACTAAGCAGGTGAGGTTGATGGTCGAGCCTGTGTTGATGTGAAGGTCCCTCCCGCCCAGGATCTCTGTTCGCGGCTCTGCAAAACACACACCAGACTCCACTAATACAACCTTCCATACATAAACCAACCATATATAAACACGAACTTCACGAGTACGCACAATACACTACTACGCCAATAGCATACCAGTGGTTTACAACAAGTAAGTGTCAAACAAAGAGAGAGAGAGAGAGAGAGAGAGAGAGAGAGAGAGAGAGAGAGAGAGAGAGAGAGAGAGAGAGAGAGAGAGAGAGAGGGTACATTCATCTATATAATATTCAACACATTGTAGATTATATACTTTCTTACTGCTACTGGCTCTTTATACAGATTTTTTCCGCCTCTTTTTATGAATATTGTTCCATAGATGCAGTACTCCTCAAAGGGTGAAACTATAACCGCTGAATTTTCATATTTTCCTCTTTTACTTTCGCATTGCTAAACCATTACATCTCTCTCTCTCTCTCTCTCTCTCTCACACACACACACACACACACACACACACACACACACACACACACACACACACACACACACACACACACACACAAACTTAGTACGGTTCCGGTTAGAAACAGAAAAGAGATGAGATTCAGGGGTGGGTTGGCTCCGGTATCTTTTGAAGGCCCTTTCCTTGTTGTGGACAGCATTAGAACAAGCGTGACTAAACAATTTTTATTTTTTTTGCATTAATCACAGGATAGGAGAAGGGAGAATATGCTTCTATACTCTGCATTATTCAAAGGATATGAGAAAGGAATGTATGCTTCCATGCCCGAGAGAATAACCTTCGTAATGCGCAAGGCACATTCAGATGGCTCCCGGCCATGGAAGCAATAATCATTCCAGGGAAAATCAAAGAAGTACTGTCTGAGGGCCTCCCAATCAGCAACTCTAAAGTACCAAAGCCGCCACTTCCTCGGAGGGTCCACAGCATTACTGGAGCAGTAGGACAGGTTACTGTGATAAGGCTGTGATCGGAGGAGTTCAGCGGAGAGAAAAAATTAACAGCATAAGCAGAAGAATTAGTTGAATGGAAAAGGTCAATTATTCGTCTTTTGGAACTCTCTCCAAGGAGGTCAAGGATACTGGTAGGGTGCTGTACAAGCTGTCCTAGGTCATTAAGGATAGAAAAGATTTAGGCTTGTTCACCAGGTGGATCAGTGATAGGAGAGTAGAGCCAAAGGTTTTGGTGAACATTGATATCACCTACAATGGAGATTTCAGAGAAAGGAGAAATTGGTAGGCTATGTTCCATTTTAGAACAAAGATAGTCAAAGAATTATTCATAAAAAATTAGGAGATAAGTAAACAGCACAAATATATTTACTCTTAGTAAGAGAATAACAGGAAAGCCAAAGCCAGAAAGTAGACAATTCAGAAGATTCAAGTTCTGGAACACTGGAACAAGATATATTGTAGCGTACAGTCGCGGCACATAGTCCTTGACCAGGGTGTAAGGGAAAGTCAATGCCACCACAGGGCTGCAGTGCGTCGGAACACTTTCCCTTACACCCCCTGCAGGGGATGATGGGGGAAGAAGGTAGGGGGTGTAAGGGAACGTGTTCCGAAGCAGTGAAGCCATGTGGTGGCATTGACTTTCCCTTACACCCTGGTCAAGGACTATGTGCCGCGACTGTACATATACACAACAGTCACCTTTGGCTTTGAAGTGAGTATACAGAAAGTAGGAAGGTGCAGAGAAAGGTTTGCTATCAGTTGCCTCAGACAAATGAGTCTCAGTAACAAAAAGAAGGTAGGGTTTAGAGGAAGAGAGGTGGTGCTGAACAGAAAGAATATTAGAGGAAAGGCTGCGAATGTTGCACTGATGTTGCATGTGTCCCGAGAAAAGGTAATTTACGTGTCCAGAGTAAGCCATAGAATTTCGGGGTGTCTTTCCAGTGGTAATGGTTGGTTAAGTGGGAAACACGTGAGTCCAGGAAAAAGTGAAAGTTGCAGTGAAAGAATAATTGCTGTGGGACCAAGATGCTTTAAGTGGATGTTTGAAATCTGATCAGGACCTATTGATTTGGATTTTTTTTTTAATCAATTGCTATACTTGTAAGATGGATGAAGATAGAGTCTGTGTGCTTCTTTTGATTTTTCTGTTTTTTGGATTGGCTCTGATTTAAGGACCTGTGTTTTTGTGAGTTACTGATGCATAGTTGCTTCCTGTTGCTGGGAATATTTCCGTCATTATTTAGCGGGAGTTCGTGAGTCAGTGAGGGAAAGTTTTAGATGTGTAGATATTTCTTTTTGTCTTCCAAAATTTGCTGCGTTTCTTTCTGCAATCGAGGGTGTCCACAAAATTTTTCCAGTTTTCTTACTTATACATACTGGTTAGTTAATTTATAATACTATTTAGGCTCTGCTGGGGTTGGCTGAGTCTTTTTCTTTAGTTGTTTTGTCCTTAATCAGCTGTATTATTTGAGGGGAAAGGATGGGGTTAGAATTTTTATTGCTGTCACCAGTGCTATGAGATTTGGTGGCTCTTGCAATGATTCTGTTTAAAGAGGTAAATGCTGTCCATGCTGTCGAAAGAATTTATGGTGAACCTCTCCAGTGAATACATGCTCTGTGTCTTGAGTGACTGTGCCCGATTTGTCCTCTTGTAGTTGAATGTTTTCCTCTGTTTCTCTGGATTTGCTTTTATTGTATGAAATATGATGATGGGGAGGTGGTCTGGTGAAAGGTAATGTGATGCTTTCCAAGATGTCTGAATGGCTAGTGCAGGGGTACGTTGGGTGATGTCGAGAGAGGAGTCCGTCTCATACATTTCGTATGTGTGGGGGTCGAGTTGGGTTTGAGTGGTTGTTTATAAAGTTCAGATGTTCCAGGTTTTCCAGAATTAGGTTGTCTTGGGTCTGTGTGTTTAGCCTTGAGGGGCCTTTTGCATGTAAATATCCTGACATTATTATTTTAGGGATGTTCTGGAGTGGAGTAAGGCATGGCGTGTATCCTTGGGGGTATGATGGTAGTTGCATATAGATGTTGACAATATTGCGCGTATCTGTGTATTTTGAGTTATATTAATTTTATTTCTGTGGTGTTACCTTCTGTTACGTGTAGTTCTGTTTGATGTATAATGTATGTCTGTGTATGAGGGTGATGAGGCCACCTACTTCCCTATTGTTTGTCCAATCGTGTCTAGCTGCAGTATAGTTTGTGACATGTGGAGAACCTAATGCCTAATTCGTAATGGAACCAGTGAGGTCAAAACGTTCATTTTTCGAAGACAAATTAATGACAAACGCGAGAAAGTCAGAGGGCAGAAGAGAAGGAGGAAAACCACTGGAATCATCCAAAGTTAAATGCTAGGAGAAAAAGTTTGTTCCTTATCAGAACTGTAAGAACGTAAGAGAGGAGGGACGGGGAGAAGTGATGCTGCTTAGGAGGTTTCTGGCAAGGTGCCAGATGGAGCAGGAAATTTTTGAGTTATTTAACTCAAAGGATTTAAAAGGAACAAGTTATTTTTTGCAAAACGAAGAACTGACTTGACACGATTCCGAACGAGAATGTAAAGCCAGTGAGATACAGGGTTAGGTTAAAGCCAGTAGCATTTGTAAGCCATCTCTCTCCTATGGATACCATTACAATAAAAGTGATGAACCGCGGCTTTCCTGCATTATTCAGAGGATAAGAGAAACGAGTGTATGATTTCATGTCCGAGAGAATAAGTTCTGTTATGTATGAATCACACTGTGATGTTTGTCAGCCATGCATGCAACAATCATTCCATGGAAAATGAAAGAAGTACTGCTTGATGGCTTCCCAATCTGCAATGCCACTGTCACAAATGCGGAATTGGAGAGACAGGACTAGTCACTAGGCTAAGACTGTGACTGAGGAAGTCCACGGAAGAGAAAAGCTGAGCGAGTAGGCAGATTGATTAGTTGTAAGGAAGAAATCAAGTACCGTATGCCGGAACTCTCTCCAAGGTGGTTAGTGCCATAGGTAGGTTGCTGTACATGCTGTTCTAGTTCAGTGATGTGAATCAACCTTTCTAAGGGTTTTTCATCTCGGTCAGTGTCACATTTTCCGGCACCACATCCCTTCTCTGTACATCGACAAGCCCAATCCTGTTTACTAACGCTCTGGTCTCACTATTGCTTGTCATCAGCCTTACAAAATATTACTTCCATCTACTCCTTACTTCATTTCCAGCTGTTAGCATTCTTCCACTTTCACCACTCACATGTTCACACCCTTTCTACTCTCGTTTCTACATTTTAGCACGTGATTCCAAAATAGTTCCCTATTTTCAGAACAGTTTATATTCATTTTTCTTCCAAGATCATACTTAACCTTTCTCTCATTTCTCTCTACCAGTCACTTCCCATGTTCGTTACTCTCAGTGTTTTCGTTACATCTTACTTTTGATCCTCTTTCTTGCACCAACTGTACACACTTCATTCTCGTATCTTCCACTATCCTTTCAACCTCACGACACCACACACTGCATCACCATTCCTAACTATGCACACACGATACGCATTCCACAGATTTTCCAGACCCATTTCCTCCCAATTCATGGAGTGTAGCTTTTCTTCTACATGTACCTGGTATTCATTTACAAAAGGTCTTCTACTTAGCTTAATGAAATTAAAATATGAATAACCACTGCCACGGCCATCACTATCCCTAAGGCTACATGTGCTTGAAATGCTTCCGGACGCAGGCAGGTGCAGGCAAGTGTTTTGTATCACTAAAAACTAAACAAAAGACAACACTGGACGCAGGCAGGTGCGTTCGGGAGCTTGTATAGATTACAGTGGTGAAAAACTCTTCACCACAACCGCCAGTGCCAGCAAACATTTGGTATGGACGTGACCTAACACTGACGTCACTCTCACCACTGCCACGACCACCACTAACACCATCACCATCAACATTACAGCACTTCCACCAACACAGCCAATATTATATATCAATACTGTATTTGAGAGTGCTCATAAAAATATTAAATCTATAATGACTTTGGACTGGACTGTAGCCTACCCATCAAAACATTACTGAGTCTATCATATTACGAACGTCCATCATATTCATATAAATGGCCACAGAGGAAAAAAATAGAAAGATTTTTAGATCAGGTTTTCATGAGTTAAAGAGCAATATATTTCTTAATGACAAAAACAGTCCACAACTCAACTCTTCATGTCAAAGGAAACAGTAATATTGTAGTTCAGGTGTCTAGCTTTGCAATATTATATGTATATCTAGCTATCAGTCTATCTATATTTATCTATCTAACAGTATCTATCTGTCTACGAAGATTTATACATCTAAGAAGAAAAAAATATTTGTATTCACCTGACGCTACACTTTGGGTGTGATTCATGGTGCGCACACACACACACACACACACACACACACACACACACACACACACACTGAAGTACGTCCAAACTGTCACCTCTCACATCACCGTCAGCCAAATGATATATAAATATATAAAAAATATACATTCATTAATAAAGCTCAAGTGATTAACCTTATAAAGATTCTAGCACAGAAAGTTCCAGACAATAAAAGGAAAAGAGAGAGAGAGAGAGAGACTAACCGAGGATGTTCAGATCAACGAAGTGGCTTATTGGCGGTGTGGTGGCTATCTGACACTCGTACACACCCCTGTCCCGCCTCTGCACAGACGCCACCAGCAGCACCCAGTCCCCTGTGGAGGCCTCGTACAGCGCCTGACGGACAGAGAGGCGGGTCAGTTGGGGTGGGGGGGGGGGAAGCACCTGCGCAGAAGAATATAGCCCTACCTCTTCGCAGGCCTTCCATAACTTGAGAAAAAGTCTGACGTGGCAAGTTACTGTCAGTCATCTAAGCTTTCCTCACCTTGTTTCACTGGTTTTCCCTTCATCTAACTGTCCCATCTTCTCTCCACAGCTTGGCCTATGGAAGAATAACGTTGCTCCCTCTCCAGAAAGTTTCCATAACGTGAGACACTAACTGATATGGTGGTTAAACATCGGTCCCAGTATTGCTAAGCTAGTTATATCGCTTATTGGTCAAGTTACGTCCACTGTGTTGAATCTCGGCATCATTCCCACCACATTATGGAGATCTGGTGCAGTGCCAAGTCCATGGATCTTAATAACGTGTAGAGATAAGCCACGCAAACTCAATCTGGCAGACCATTTACCGTAAAGCAATGTAATTTGTGACCTAAGGCTGTTTCAAAATCGTACTGGCTGCTGCATCATATACCTCACGTTATGGAAAGTCTGAGTGATGACTGTGTTCATTCTTATAAACCTGAATGGGAAGAGGAGAGGATGGGACAGCGAGGTGAAGGGAAGCGCAGCTGAACAAGGTGAGGACAGTTTCGAATATGGAAGCTATATAATAATCATTCCAGCCGTACAACTGGAAGAGAAAACGTATAGATGAAGGACCATAAACAAGTGAGTGTGGGAGAGAGTCACAAACTTACCATTTACCCCTAACGATGATTTGTCAATGCATGGGGAACAAAAGACAAGTTTCATGCACTGCCCTTTCCTTGTACAGTACAGTAGTTCGAGCAAAAAATATAAAATAGATCCTTATAACTTGCATCTCGTAACTAATATTTGTTTTTCCCGACAAAGCAAGACACATAGTAAGATTCGATACGTAAATTCTACCCATAAATCATAATTACGACAGACGTTCATTCGTGAGTCTCATCCGTGAATAGGGAGATGAGAGAACTGGGCTGCGAGGTAAAGGGTAAAAGTGTTGAATAACGTGAGGAGAAGGGTCGACGAAGGGCTGTGAATGATTATAATACCAAGATAATGAATGATACGGTATGAATAAGGCAACGAATACAAGACAGAGGGTGCGATAGGAAAAGAGAAAATACCCGTTTTTTGTAATAAGATGCATTGTCCAGGCGGTATTGAAAGTTCTGCCTTCATCTTCAGCTTTTCCCTCTATGAATTTCTAAAATTAATATCGGTAATGAGAAGCGGGCGGCAATGATAACTTTTTGGGCCACTGATCGTTTTCATAAGTGTACGTTTGCTGTGGATTCACATGGCTAATTTTCAAAGTTCAGTGGAGAAAAAATCAGGACAGATGACATGATTTTGGATGCCGACTGTACTTCTCTGCAGGTCGATTGTACCCTGACTATTACAATATTTTGTAGTGCAATATTCTTGTATACCCAGCCCCTGCTCCCTGACAGGCCAAACGGCTAGAGGACGTCGCTTTTATTTTATTCTTGCCAGACAGTTTTGTTTACCGTCTGAGTACATTATTCTCATGAAGGGGAAAAAGAAAGCTAACCTCTCCAGTCAGAAAAGTCTCTCCTACACTGGATACCATCTTCTGAAGACAGGAAATCAAGGGTAAAAAAAAGCATCATTGTAGTGCATGAGTGAACTTTAATCTCGATGCGATCTGCAGCATCCGGATAGAATCTCTTTTATGGGGTCTTCTTTATCTTTCTTTTTTTTTTTTTTTTTTTATGCAAGGATGAAGGAACCAAAGGCCAGGAGCCCTCAAAACACACCTTCCAAGGCAAAAAAAAAAAAAAAACAAGACAACAGAGAGCCAAATTCCATATCAGTTCATTTTGAGATGCCTGGACACACTGCGTTTGAAAGACTAGAGATCATAGGAGGTAGGAAATACAGAGAGAGAGAGACAGTTCCAGAGTTGACCTGTTGCATAAACGAAGGACTGGGACGAATGTAATGTAGAGGACGTATATGTTGTAGACGACACCACTGATTACAAGTGTCTCTGATCCGGGAATAAAAGACAGGTGATCCATGACGGCGTTAAATATGGAAGGGAATACTGATATGTTGATTTTTCGTCTATCCAGCGTTATTTTGCCTCTTCATCAAGTAAATGAAAGACGCATGTAATATCTGCAAAGGAAGGTAAGAGGGTAATGCGAGATATATTCAGGATTGGACTGCAATGACATATATAAGAACATGAAATCAGTGTGCATTTGTGGTGTTAATCAGTGCATAATATGTGCTCATTATACTGACATAGCAGAGACGAGTAAGGAAGGGCAAGTGGTATCTGAGGCGAGGGGGATGATAATTTATGTGAGGCAAGATGTGTGGTATGTGAGGCAAGGCGGGTGGTATGTAACGCAAGGTGGGTGGATGATGAGTGAGGCAGAGTTGGTGCAATGTAAGGCAATATATAGACGGTGTGTGAGGATAGGTGGATGGTGTGGGAGGTGAGGTAGGTAGGGCGTGAGAGAGAGAAAGGGTGGTAATAATACTGACGTGTGAGAAACAGAATGAAACAGGAGGAAAAATAATTACGGGAGAAAGAAAATGGCAATTAATGAGAGAGAGAGAGAGAGAGAGAGAGAGAGAGAGAGAGAGAGAGAGAGAGAGAGAGAGAGAGAGAGAGAGAGAGAGAGAGAGAGAGAAAGAGGTAAATATGTTGGGTGTAGGGAATGTAATGCATTTGAGTGTGTAAGGTGCTGTGTAGTGTAATGTGGTTAAGTTGCAGTGAATGTTTAGGGCTCAGTGAGTGTGTAATGCAGAGATTGTTTAAGATGCAGAGTGTGTAATGCAGAGAATGTGTAGGGTGTAGTGAGTGTAATGCAGAGAATGTGTAAGATGCAGTTAGTGTGTACTGCAGAGAATGTGTAGGGTGCAGTGAGTGTGTAATGCAGAGAATGCGTAAGATGCAGAGTGTGTAATGCAGAGAATGTGTAGGGTGCAGTGAGTGTGTAATGCAGAGAATGTGTAGGGTGCAATGAATAGGCAATGGCTCACCTGAAAGCGTTGGTCGGTGGTGTAGGTGTACTGTCCGACTGTCAGCAGGTGTAGGTCCCGGTGTCTAATCCACGACACCTGCAAAACACCTGGTCTTAATTCTACGGACACGTTCACCATATTAATTCTACGGACACACTCACCATGTTAATTCTACAGACACACTCACCATATTTCCACCTAAAGTGTTTGCTTTTTTCCGCTACGTTTCTTCTCTCACACCTAATCGGAATTGCTCTTTACTCTGCTTAACCCTTACAGTACCCCACTCACCTTCCTCACTCTGTCACGTTCATAACACTGACTACCACTCGGCTTCCTCACCCTGTCCGTTCCTTCACTGTATATGTCATTATTATTCCCGGTTTAGGAGGAGATTGAGAGACCTAGGAAATCATTACAGAATCACCTACCTTAAGGAGTATAATATCTCTAGTCACAGTTTACGGTATATGTTTTTCTTGTTTGCTGGCTTACCTTTGCTCCTTCATTAGCAGCAACTACCATATATTGTTTCCTTCTATCAACATTCCTGTTGCTGTGACTGGTTATCTATCTATCTATTGCCAGACGCCTTAATCCCGTAAGGGGTGGCCTCAAACAAATCGCCTTCATGTCGCTCTGTCCCCCTCCATTTCACTGCCCTGCTCCCAGCTCACACCCCCCTCTCTCATATACCTCTCCACTCCATCCCTCCATCTCATCCTTGGCCTCCCCCTCCCACTCCCCCTCCACCTCACTCACATACACTCTCCTCGTCAGTCTCTCACTATCCATCCTCTCCACATGGCCAAACTGCACTGGTATGGGTGCCAATTAGTTTCCCACCATTACCAGCCTGACACTCACCGACTGGTTGCTTCTGTTCAGCACCCGGCAACGCAGCGAGGCGGTTTGTCCCAGCACCGTGGACACGTTGCCAGAGTGTGCCACGTCCACCTAGCCAGCAGAGGGAAGAAGGTTAGGAAATGGTACAATATTCAGCACCTTATTATTAAAACTATTGGCACAGACTTATCGAAAAGCTGTAGTTTTTTGTAAAATAATCTCCAAATCATATGATGACAGAAGACGCCTGACCTTTCTGTATCGTTGCTAATTACACTTTATAATGAGATACGGGATGATCACATATAAGCTACAGATGTCTCGAAATGCATAAATTTTCGCGCATTCAACCCTTAAAAACAAATCACCAGGCTGATTTGGCGAAACTGGCTAGTGTTTTGATGCAGTCGAGAGTCGCTCCGTAAGATCTTTCGGACGCGAGGTGCTTCATTCCCGTAGACTCTAGCAATGCCCCGAATCACGTTCCTGATGGCCCCTCATCTATCTTGTATATTTTTTACTTATTTATTACGGGACACTGTAATAGACGAACGACTGTAGTGTTCGTCATGCATTGGTGATGAAAAAACTCCAAAGAAACTAACACCAGTATTGGATCTGACTAGGATGATATGCCCAGCAATCCATGGCGGTGATATTGGATATTTCTTTAGTAACAGTGACAGACAAACATATACAGAAATTGAGCACTACTTAATCCCTGCACAGAAATACGTTCATGTAGTTCTGGATTTTTTTTTTTTTTTTTGTGTGTGTGGGGGGGGGATAGTAAATACTGAGGATAACTGGCATATGAAAAGAAATCTCATATGCCTTTTGAGATCCATACAGTAAGTGTTGACAAGCAAGATGTGCCTCGTCGACCTACCTCTGCATGAGTACAGCAACGTGAACCAGTGATAAATGCCATCGTCTGCATGGATGGCGCGTGATCTTCTTGGATGACATTGACTGCACCCCTGCCCAATTCTTTTCTTGTACTGTACCACAAAAGGAAGACAGTGGATTGCAGGAAGAGAGTAATGTCAGTCTTTAGCTCGCAGGATTCACGTCCAAATGAGCATGAAGCCACAACAACAACAATAACAACCAATAAGAGTGTGACTGACCCGGGGCCCGTGGTGGTCCCTGTTGGTTAACACCGTAGTGGTACCGGTTGCCAACATCTTCTGCCCAGTCTCATTTACGGCAGGTCGAGAAGTTGTCACAACTGTGGACAGATAGAATATCAAGTGACTCATTATATAATTAGTATATAAAGTAAAAACGGATAAAATAATGCTATAAACTAATTGCTAAATGCAGTCAAAAACCTTCCCATACTTGTAAATACTACTGCAATAACTCATCCACTAAGCATTTATTTTCTACCATCTTATGCAATCCTACTCTGCCATTGCCACATCTGCCAGATCCCTCCACTGCCACCACCACCCCTGTACGATACCTCCACTGCCACCACCACCCCTGTACGATACCTCCACTGCCACCACCACACCTGTACCATACCTCCACTGCCACCACCACACCTGTACGATACCTCCACTGCCACCACCACAACACCTGTACGATACCTCCACTGCCACCACCACCCCTGTACGATACCTCCACTGCCACCACCACCACCCCTGTACCATACCTCCACTGCCACCACCACACCTGTACCATACCTCCACTGCCACCACCACAACACCTGTACGAAACCTCCACTCTCACCACCACACTTGAATCATACCTCCACTGCCACCACCACAACATCTGTACGATACCTCCACTGCCACTACCACACCTGTACCATACCTCCACTGCCACCACCACAGCACCTGTACGATACCTCCACTGCCACCACCACACCTACAGATCCATCCACTGCCACCACCACACCTTTTCCTACACACCTCTGATATCACCTTACATAAACTTCCTTGTCTATTAGTTTCTTTCCTGAACATTATTTTTACTCATATTATTGGTGATCCATGGACAGTTTTTGCGTTAGGACATGAACTACCCTGACCTTCGTATAACATGCTTCTGATTTTTCATTTGAGGGGGATGGAACTGCAGAAAACTTACTCTGAGATCCTGAGAATAGCGGTAGATGTACATGAAACTTTATATCTTATTTTTTTTTTATTTAAACACAGTATACTCGGATTAACTTAGTAAAATAACTACTGGGAACTCAAAATTTACGTAGCTTAACCTGCAGTCGTCTAGATGCTGTCATGCTGTGGTATCCTATCCTAGCCTAATCTAATACACACACACACACACACACACACACACACACACACACACACACACACACACACACACACACACACACATACACTGATTCACCTGCTCCCACACCCTCTTCCACCCACTACCACATTCACACACACTCTCTCTCTCTACACACACACACACACACACACACACACACACACACACACACACACACACACACACACACACAAACGCACTCTCTCATTCACATGCTCCCACACACTCTTCCACCCACTACCACATTCACCCACTCTCATCCGTCACAGTAACTTTTTCATCGTTTCACTCACACATACTCACTGTCACTTGTCTGTTTCACTTGACATCTCTTACTCACATTCACACTTTCTTCCACTTTAATACTCCTTCACTCTTTTTTCACACGCTCTCGGACACTCTTCAAATATCACATTCTCATAATGGTGATGGAGAGGGACTCCTTCACGTGGTGGCCGTGCAGCACCACTGACTAATCTAACCTACCCTAACCTAACATACTAACCTAACTTAGTCTACCATCCCGTAACACATCCACGGAGTGTAACCAGTGTGAGCAGCACCCACCTAAGGCCAGGGAGAGGAAGAAGTTAAGGAGGGAGGCAAGGGCCAGACGTGGCATCTGTCACCTGCAAGAGAAACACACATTACTTATTGTCCACATCACTCCATTAAGGTTTACGCCACTGGTTACAAACATTATATTCTTCCCTCCGCTATAACAAGCAGAAACTCGTGTGTGTGTGTGTGTGTGTGTGTGTGTGTGTGTGTGTGTGTGTGTGTTTTGTCAGCATCGTTAATCAATCATCATATTGAAAATTACGATGTGGTACCGTAGTAACTAAGAATAAACTGGCGATATAGTATTTAGGGGTAAACTTAACTAAAAGAATGAGAAATTTGATAAGTGTCACATTCACAATAACAGGACGTGATAGTTTACGGTGAATAATTGTGAGACTTTCGAATTCACAGACAAAATACATCGATAACAATGCCTGTACAAAGTTAGGAACAGAAATTTGAGATAAAAAGGTCATCTGGGTCACGATCGAGAGCAGCAGAATTTATGCAAACTTTGCCGACCCAGTCCCGCCAGTGTTTTTAGCGGACATTAATCGGGTATTGTGCAGAAATTTAGGTGTAAACTTTTGGGCCCTGAACCAGTTAACATTTATTCCCATTTATTGCTTTATTTGGTTATTGAGGGGTTTCATCACTGATTTAGTTTTTGTCTATCTATTGCCAGACCCCTCAATCCCTTATACGGGGTGGCCGGAAACAAATCGCCTCCACGTCACCCTATCCTCCGCCATTTCACTGCCCTGCTCCCAGTTCACACCCCCCTCTCTCATATACATCTCCACTCCATCCCTCCATCTCATCCTCGGCCTTCCCCTCCCTCTCTCCCTCTCCACCTCACTCATATACACTCTCCTCGTCAGTCTCTCACTCTCCATCCTCTCCACACGGCCAAACCACCTCAGTGTGTTTCTCCTAACGCTTCCTATCACATCCACATCCGCGTTAGTTTGGCGGACCCATTAACCCACAGTCAAGGAGGCTTCACTGTATCAGACTGGGGTGTTGTTTATGCCTGACATCACCACTGACACTTGCATCTTTGTTAGAAGCATTGCCGGAATTAAATATAAGTAAAATGAGAAAATTATCTATCTATAGCCCGACGCCCTAATCCTGCAAAGGGTGGCCGCAGACAAAACGCCTCCAAGTCTCTCTGTCACCCACCATTTGCCTACCCTCCCCCCAACTCACTCCCCCCTCCCTCATATACCTCTCAACTCCATCCCTCCACCTCATCCTCGGTCTACTCCTCCCTCTCCCTCCCTCCACCTCACCTACATACACCCTCTTAGTCAGTCTTTCATTCTCCATTCTCTCCACATGTCCGAACCACCTCAGTGTATTTCTCCTATCTTCTCAACCACATCCACATCCACCCCACAGCGTTCCTTCACTTCTTCATTCGTCAACCTGTCCCTCCATGTCATTCCACATGCTCCTCTCATGTAACTCATTTCCACTGCCCTCACTCTTGACTTGTTCCCCTCTTGCAAGGTCCACGCCTCGCTTAGACAAAATTCAGAGATCACCACCAACTTCCAAGATATGCAGTGTAAACGATCAAAGTCCACTCTTCACTCAACGCCATCTGTGGTCACCTGGTAAACTAATCTGGCAGGCGCGGGAAGTTCAAGTACCCTTTTGTAAGTTTGTCTGAATTAAAGGAAGTGCCGGACAAGTCGATGCCGGAAAAGTGATATTGTTCCTGTGTGTGTGTGTGTGTGTGTGTGTGTGTGTGTGTGTGTATTATTTGTGTATGTATGTATGTATATCCTTTAAGGGATACTAAGAATGAAAATGGATGCAAACAGAAGTGTGTGTGTGTGTGTGTGTGTGTGTGTGTGTGTGTGTGTGTGTGTGTGTGTGTGTGTGTGTGTGTGTGTGTGTGTGTGTGTGTGTGTGTGTGTGTGTGTCCTTTAAGAGATTGTAATAATGATATTGGGTGCAATTAGCAGGAGAACTGTTGATCCATGTCTGTAGTTTTCTATCTATTCCTCCATCTATCTATCTGTCTGTCGGTCCTTATTTATCCATTTATCTATCTATGTATCTATCTGCCTGTCTGTTTCCCTGTCTCAGTCTGTCTATCTGCATCTATTTACGTATAATTTGTCTCAGTCTATATAAGTCTGTCTACCTACCTGTCTGTTTATTTATCTATCTATATCATGACGTAACGCGGACAGAGAGTGAGGATGAGACAGACTGAGGAGCGGAGGGCCTACAACAATGAATTTCGCCTTCCCTCCGGCTCCTCCACTCTCCCTCCACTATTCTCCAGCGGCGAGGGAGGGAGAGAGAGGGAAGGCACCGGAGCGAGCTAGACTAACGACTTTTGTCTGCTCTCTCTGCCTCTTCCATCTAATTCCCTCTCTCAGGTCTCTTCTCTCGGTGAGCAAGGCTAAGTATAGAACCTTTTCGCCACCTTCCTATGCGTCTGCCACAGCTCATGCCTCTATACCTCTTCACGCTTATTGCCTCCTTCCTATACATTCGCCACAGCTCATGCCTCTATACTTCTTCATCCTCACTCCCTCTGCAGGAGACAGAGGTGTGAAATAAGGAGGAAACAGAGGTTATTAATGCTCAGATAATGAAACAACTCCTGGAGGCTCACCTACACTGATGATCTGTCGTTCCTGTATCGAAACATTACTATGCATTCAAGTAGCGTTAGAAATATGGGCATAACTGGTGCAAGTAGCTATCTGCCTATCTATCTATTGCCAGACGCCTCAATCCCGTAAGGGGTGGCCACAAACAAATCACCTCCATGTCGCCCTGTCTCCCGCCATTTCACTGCCCCGCTCCCAGCTCACACCCCCTCTTTCATATACCTCTCCACTCCATCCCTCCATCTCATCCTCGGCCTCCCCCTCCCTCTCCCCCCCTTCACCTCATTCACATACACTCTCCTCGTTAGTCTCTCACTCTCCATCCTCTCCACATGGCCAAACCACCTCAATGTGTTTCTCCTAACGCTTCCTACTACATCCACATTCACATCACAACGATCCTTCACTTTAGCAAGAAGCTGATTACGGTTGTACTGTTTTACTTAAATTTTGGTACACTTATTGGATCTTGCCGAAATAAAGAGGCGCTAACTGATTCCCTTGTCTGCTATTATAATGGTAATTTACACGGATTGGAAATATTTGGGAATCAGTGATGAGTGGATTTTCTCAGTTTTAGTCAGATTAAGTGACTAGCTTAGGTTTTCGTTGTAAGAATCGTTATACAATTTTGTAAAATCCCTTAGTGAAGTGAGTATTTCTTTACTCACTGAATATTTGCACTGTAATAGACTGTCGCACCAGTCGAATAGAGCAGTACTTCCGAAGTAGATGGAAAGCTGGTGATACGGAGAGCTGGAGCTCCCCTTTCAACACCGCTTAGGACTAACTTCTGGCCACCCCCTTTACCGAACTTTGTCAGTGTTTCAGTAATACTGGGAGTGGGAATGCATACTCTCCTGTACAATTTCCTCTAATTGTCTGTACTAAACTACATGCACATTACGCAATACAATTTTTTGTTCCGGAGTTTGCAAAAAAAAAAAAAAAAAAAAGTCTTAACACCTAACCTTGGAGTTCCCCCTGGAGGCGGGAGGGTGGAACGTGAGAGTCAAACCTGAGTATAGTTATTGCGTTATTTTTGGGTATGCGGAAATTATATGCTGGTGGTCTACAAGGGTGGCACAGGTGGCGTGTGAGCAGTACCCCAGCCATGTCACCACATTAATTAAACTTGCTGCGGCCATCACCTATTTTGATCGCTCCTATCATACACCGCACCACACCTCTCCCACACCACTCCACTCCACACTATTACTGCTCTCTCTCTCTCTCTCTCTCTCTCTCTCTCTCTCCTTTAGTGCTCCTTTGTCACCCCCCTCCCTCACATACGCATCACGTATTATAGTGTTCTGTGTGTGTGTGTGTGTGTGTGTGTGTGTGTGTGTGTGTGTGTGTGTGTGTGTGTGTGTGTGTGTGTGTGTGTGTGTGTTTTAATCGAATCTCTTACAACGTACCTTTCTTCATTCTTATGCTGCTCTAGTTCCTCGTTTTCGATTGTTCTAACTTTCTCTTCTCCCTTATTTCTTCCCTTTCATATCAGTAACTATTTCACAGTCTCATAGTTGCATATTCTCTCTCTCTCTCTCTCTCCTCCCTTAAATTAATCTATATATATTGCTGTCTTCATCCTTTATGCCATCTTTAAACTCTTTTTTCTTCTGTTCACAATTCCTGTTCCTTTCTAAGTCCCATATCTTTTCCTCACTTCTGCACAAACGACTGGTTGAGGATATGCAATAAGATAGTAAGGGGTTTGGGGCACGACTGTGGTGGTGTGGATGTGGATGTGATAGGAAGCGTTAGGAGAAACACATTGAGGTGGATTGGCCATGTGGAGAGGGTGGAGAGTGAGAGACTGACGAGGAGTGTGTATGTGAGTGAGGTGGAGGGGGGGAGAGGGAGGGGGGAGGCCAAGGATGAGCTGAAGGGATGGAGTGGAGAGGTATATAAGAGAGGGGGGTGTGAGCTATGAGCAGGGCAGTGAAATGGCGGGGGACAGGGCGACATGGAGGTGATTTGTTTGTGGCTACCCCTTACGGGATTAAGGCGTCTGGCAATAGATAGATAGAGAGAGAGATAGATTTTAAGTGCTTTTGTAGCTCAGAGGCAAAATAAGACAGTCAGTGCCTCTACATTTCCATTGCACTTCTTCGTGACAAGCACTATATGAGAGTTAATATTTTCTCAGCATTCAAGATGAAGAGAGAGTATTCTTAGATCTGGAGTGGGCAAAATATCATCACAGCGTTCACTTTAAAGATCCATCTATCTATATATAGCCCGACACCCTAATCCAGCAAAGGGTGGCCGCAGACAAAACGCCTCCAAGTCGCTCTGTCACCCACCATTTGACTGCCCTCCCCCCAGCTCACCCCCCCCTTCCTCATATACCTCTTAACTCCATCCCTTCACCTCATCCTCGGGCTTCCCCTCCCTCTCCCTCCCTCCACCTCACCTACATACACCCTCTTAGTCAGTCTTTCATTCTCCATTCTCTCCACATGTCCAGACCACCTCAGTGTATTTCTCCTAATCTTCTCAACCACATCCACATCCACCCCGCATATTTTTTCTCCTGTGCGTATTTTGGTGGACATCAGAAAAATAATATCCAACAGTCTATTTTCTGTGTGAGAGCCTTTCATGAATTCATAATTTCCTCACAAATCTAATTAACATCCGCCTTCCCATTTTTCAACTTTTCATTATTTTTTTACGGCTGTTATTGCCTTATTCTCATGCGCTGCACCTTTCTTTGCACATCGCTGTCTTCAATTTAGTTTATCACTATACTGTTGTCGACATCCATATACATTAATCTGTGCTCCTTATTACTTTCAAATTTGGTATAATTCTTTCATATTCATCGTTATAATTCAACGCTGTTTTCCAATCATTTTTTTTTTAGTTTCGTATCTGATGCTAAAAACTTTCTATCCGTAAAGTTTGCATATATTTTCCTTCAAATTACAGCCATCCGAGTGTTGTGCTTTTACGAATCTATTTCTAGATCCCTCCTACCTCAAGCGCTGGTGGGAAATTGGATTAGGATAACTGTGCACAATATAAACTCTGCGCTCCTTCATGCCATCGTGCTCTTCACTGTACATCAATAGAAACAGTATCTGCCTTCATTCTGTCAGTTAGCTCTCTCATATAACAACTATTTATTGCCGTATGCTGGGGAAAAGTCTGTGTACTTGCTTCGTTCCTGCTGATGCTACCAACACACGTCAAGTTCTGGTTCATTTCTTCTTTTCAATTTCATTTCCGTGTCGTCTGTTCCTTCTGATGCTTCCCCATTCTTTCGGACTTTATAATACTTCCTATAGAGCTTTGGCTGATTGCTGTGATTAAGAAATGGAGCTAATACCCGCTAGATTCCTGTGCTTGGCCTTCTAATCCTTGCATGCAAAGGACATATCATACTTTCTCGTTCTCAGATAATCTCCCTCTCGTCCAAGGTAATCTACACAACTCCTTGGTGAAGTCTACTTCCTTCCTTCCTTACCGTAACAATTTGCATCACACGCCCTTCATTACTGGTTCCCTGTCTGCGTTATTTTCTGAAGGTTTAGAGCCGTAAGTCGTAAAGCATCATGCAGGGAGAGGAATGATGGCACCTATACCCTTTTTATTCTAACTTGGCCTAAAATTGCGGTCTCTCCATCTTGAATATTGAGTTGTAACAAGAGATTAACACTAGAATGCGATGCTAGTCACGATGAGGTGCTATGGAAAGGATGTAGAGTCGTAGCATTGTCTTTTTCCGCCACTGAGCTACGTGAAATGAGCTGTTGGAGGACGAAAATCTGTGCCAAGTTAGAGTGAAAGTAGTTTACATGCACCAAAGAGTGTGCCTTCTGCGGTAATCCCCTCTAGCTCTGGCGTTACTGATACTCTGTGACCAAATGGATTACTGAGGGAGGCACATCCCCAGCGAGGTACCCTTCAGGATGCACAGGGTAATCCCAGAATCTGCCTGAGGTTGAGAAAATCTTCACTAGTTGGGAGAGTCGAACCGAGGACCTCTGAAGTAGTGGATAGTGACTGGTAACCACTGCACCACCCCATGCCGTCCGTCTATTGATCTCTCTCTTTCCACTGTTCCTTTTCCTCTCACTGGTGCAGCTACTCTCAAGTCTAATAACACAGGAATCGTAATTATCACCATACGTTTATATCTCCATCTGTCAAATACTTCAGACATTTCCACTGCGATTAAACTTGTACCATTCTTTCCATTTCTTCCTACAATGTTATTTCAACTTATTGTTTTTAGATTCTCCTTGACTATACTTATTATGTGTGTGTGTGTGTGTGTGTGTGTGTGTGTGTGTGTGTGTGTGTGTGTGTGTGTGTGTGTGTGTGTGTGTGTGTGTGTGTGTGTGTGTGTGTGTGTGTGAAATTTTATCCGAAACTCATCTTCTCACTTAGGAACTTGCACTACCAGTTTTCACTTCGTTGTTTTTGCATACATACAGCATATTAGTCACCTTCGTCTCTGATTTTTGGTTTCAGTTGCTCCATAGTCAGTCTTTATATTTAGACACCCCCACCCCCCATTCACACCCTCACACACCCCCACAACCTGCCCCCTCACTCCACCCGCACACACACACATGTATATCTATCTATCTATATATATATATGGAGCCTCTGTGGTACAGTGGTAGAGTGTGCGTTTCGTACACGGGTGAGCCAGGGTTCGCGCCCCGCCAGGGTAATAAACTTTGGGAGTGTTCACCCGGCCACGTACTGCATTGGCGGACAAAAGGGATGCTGTGGTTGAACCAGTGTCGCTTACTGTAAAGTATGCTTGCACCCAGTCGGCTTGCGCGGGCCGATTACACTTGGTTCACAGACTACACACACATCCAAAGCCACTCCAACACTACAATTACACTTACAAGCACTTCTCACCCTACATACAATCTCTACTAGACAGCCTAAGCCACTTGGTAGAGATACATTGGCTGTATCGTCCCGACTTCGGTCGGGATAGGCCGGTCCTGCAGTGGATACTCAAACTGATGATATATATATATATATATATATATATATATATATATATATATATATATATATATATATATATATATATACAGTGTATGGGAAAGTAGCTGGAGTTGATGAGGTGAATGCAGAGATGATTAAGTGTATTGGAGAGAGAGAGAGAGGAATGAAGCGCTTGTTGGAGTTATGTAAGGCATGGATGAGTGAAACTGTGCCAGCAGAGTGGAAAGAAACTGTGATTGTACCCCTTTAGAAAAATAAAGGTGAGCGAAGTGAGTGTTGCAGGGAAGGTATATGAAAGAATTATTATAGAGAAAATAAGAGAGATATCAGAAGTCCTAGTGAGTGATGAACAGGGTGGCTTAAGGAGTGGCAGAGGATGTGTGGATCAAGTATTTGCGGTGAGACTGATAGTGGAGTACCGAAGCAACAAGAGAAGATCATAAGGGTGTATTATTGTCCTTTTTTTTTTTTTTTTATGTGTCCGACTCTGGGCATGGGCTTCGCAGCCTGCTCCCAAGGCCAGCAGTCCTCCCACATACCACACACCTCCACATGTCACCACTTCGGGGCTAACACCCACCGTCCATATTGAATACATGCTAGGGCTGTCTCATTCAGGACTGGTGTATTGGTATTAGCGGGGGTATTTTTACGACATGTCGGCGGGTCTTCTGGTAGATCGGTTAAGTCTGCTTTTTATGTACTGTAAGTGAAATCCTTAAACTGTTCCCTGGCCCAGTGGGGATTTGAACCTGGGTCCGGTAGGATTGCAGGCCACCTCTATACCGACACTCCCAGGGGTCGCCCTAAGAACTGCTCTGTCTCTGAATATACAGGCTCGTGTGGAGTAATGATGAAAAAGGTGGCTTATATGATGTGATCATGTTGAGGCACGTGTATGAAAAGGGTGGTGAAAGAGGTATGCATGAGTGTGTCTGAGAGTAGGGAAAGACGTGGACTGTCAAAGTAATGACGGTGAGTGGCTGTGGGGATCGCCAGTTTATGGAAGATGTGGAAACATAGAAGTGATGAGAGTCAGAGGAATGGATAGGGGTGTGTTTGGAGATGCACGTGACATTTTTCAACTTAATGTCCAAAGAAAAGTCTGAGAGATATTTTTGTGTGGTTCATTTTTGCTAGAGATAGAGGCTGAAACTGAGAGACCTTAATGATGGGTGAATATCTGTATGGTCCATTCACTGGCTACTGTATATGTTTCTCTTACTTTAGTGCACTTCTCTTCGTACTTGGTCATCTCTCTCACTACGTGTATAAGTGGGACGCAGGACGGTGATGATGATAATGAATGAATGATTGATTGATTGATGATGATGATGATTTATGATGCTGCTGCTGATGAAGATGACAACGATGATGACGATGACGATGACAACGTTGATGATGATGACGATGATGATGACGATGATGATGATGGTGATCTCATAAGACGATAAAAAGACATAACGATTCACTTTAGGAGTCAATAAAAACAAATCATCCCACTTTTATTTCACTCTACAAATATTTAAAAAAAGTTGTGATTGTATATATTTAAAAAGGGATGAGTTTTCTTCCTGTGCTAATTAAGTCAGAACAATGCTGGCGAATTCGCTATACAGAAGGAGGCACTACATTAATTTGGCAGCAGTATTTTCACAGGCACAATACATATTTTATCATGACGACATATCATTCATGTATCTATCTATCTATCTATCTATCTATTGCCAGACGCCTCAATCCCGTAAGGAGTGGCCACAAACAAATTGCCTCCATGTCGCCTTGTCCCCCGCCACTTCACTGTCGCTGCCAGCTCACACTCCCCTCTCTCATATACCTCTCCACTCCATCCCTCCATTTCATTCTAGGCCTCCCCCTTCCTCTCTCCCCCTGCACCTCACTCACATACACTCTTCTCGTCAGTTTCTCACTTTCCATCCTCTCCACATGGCCAAACCATCTCAGTGTGTTTCTCCTAACGCTTCCTATCCCATCTACATCCACACCACAACGCTTCTTCATGTATGTCATTATTCGTTAAAAGAAAAAAAAAGAAGCATACACACTGATTCCGTCATGTTCATAATTCATACCACACTCAGCACCGATTTATAGCAATGAAGGTGAATGATGTTGAGGGAAACGCGGTGAAAGTAACGGCAGTAGAGGCAAACTAATAGTGCCTGGAGAGTGACATAAAGGAAAGCGGTAAACTCATTGGTGAACACACTTAGAGGATGTGATGTGAAAGTTCAAATGCAAAATCAGAAATGGGTTACAGTGGTTGGACCATATGGCGCGAATGGGGAATGGCAGCTGCACTTTTGAAATGGAATGGTTAGAAACAGTGGTTGACAAATGTATAAACAGATTAATAAAACGTGTGAGAATAGCCTACATTTCAGTATTCCGGAATGAAACAAAGTTACGATGGTGGAACAAATACTTCCAGATCTTTCTATGTCTTACTGAACAGGATGCTTTGACAATGGTGGACAAGATCGTTCTGCGAGGCACATTTGTAAAAGATCTTGTTTAACACTAACCCAGCTTTAAAAAACTTAGGTATATATTAAAAGAAAACAGATTTCATGAAGGAGAGCAGGCAATTCCTAAGCATAATTTTGGTACACATTTACTTCGGTTTTCCTGATACCTTTGCAATTACATATTATTTTCTCCTGCAAACATTGAGTTAATATAAGCTCTACACAATGGAACCCTAGTCGTGTGGATAATAACAAGACCCTCCAGTTGGACTCGCTATATTTGTCAAACCTGCAACAACGGAGAGACAGACTCTACATCTGTACGGCCTAGGGTTTAGACATGCAGCACAAACATAATGTCTTTATCATTACAAGCACACTGGTTAACAAACATAATGTCTTTATCATTATAAGTACACTGGTTAATCACATATCCATCATAAACACTGATATGTATTTACAGTACACGCATACACATGCATGCCACTACATCCTACCATATGCACTCAGTGTCACCACACACATGATGCAGCAGCTTACGTGGTGAGGGCCTATGGCTTCACGGGGCACAGTATGTGGTCTCTTATGTTACTGTTACCCACAATAATGTCACACTCCTAACTGCACCAGCTTGCGCCTGTATGTGTTGACTCTCCAGACTCAGTCTCCAGACTGCCCTCTCTCCCTACACTTCTATAGTGTAAGCAACTCCTTGTCGTGAGAGATGACAAACACGTTCCGAGTTTGGTCCCCCTTATCTCGCTTCTACTGGCTCCTTACACCATATGTTTACCATCTCGCGCCATCAGCAGTAAATTTAACCTTCAGTTAATACTCAACGATCTAAGCAAAACATCTTAATCCTTCTGAGTCATTCATCTTAACTTACGCAAAATGCTCAGTACCTCTCAACCAAGCTTTCGGCGGTAACAGTTAGTCTGGTCAAGCACCCAACGCTAATCCACTGTATACGGAAAATAATCGTTATGAAGCGAAGCGCATTACAGGTTTCCCTCAGCTGAATTAAACCATTTGGTCTTAGCACTGCAAGCAAGTGTGTAAAGATGTCAAGAGTATGTCCATTAAAAACTTATATCACCAGTATTTTTATCTGGTTGAAGATTAATGATCACAGGCAGTGAGGAAAACCGCTACGGTACATATTGTCAGAGCTGTAGTCTCTCTTAGCGTCTCCCTTCTTACCCACAATACCATGTCTACCTGCCACATCCTTCCTAGTCGTATTATTGTGGCCCTGGTTAAACATCGAATACTATGAGTCATATTCTACAAGCTGTAAAACCTGATTGTATTAATGATCGCACGTTAGTCTATCTTTATCTATCTATAGCCCGACGCCCTAATCCTGCAAAGGTTGGCCGCAGACAAAACGCCTTCAAGTCGCTCTGTCATCCACCATTTGACTGTCCTCCACCCAACTCACTCCCCCCTCCCTCATATGCCTCTCAACTCCATCCCTCCACCTCATCTTCGGTCTTCCCGTCCCTCCCTCCACTTCACCTACATACACCGTTTTTCTAGGCACATTTCTCCCCTTTTCCCACTTACTGTTGGATACATCTAAATCACACTTCGGGGTTCGTAGTTTACCCCTCAGGAAAGAGCAGCTACTGGCAGCGTTAATCGCCAAACCCGGCATCCTCCATCCTGCCCTCTGTTGTCTATCCTTCAACTCAGCGATCTAGTTTTTATTTTGCTTTTGTTACATCCAGAGATTTTACCCATTTCAGTGCAGACGTTCGAAATGGAAGGTTTAGATACTGTACACCTTTCATTTGCTCCTTCACCGAAAGATGTCTTCCCTAAGCTCAATAGAATGGCATATTGAAAACGAAGAGTAACAAGGAAAAGAACTCAGAATGAAGGTGCAAAAAACCGCAGGGAGGGAACAACCCCTGCTGCATCATACATTCAGTGCCGCCCAATCCCACAGATAATTCACAGCGACTAAGGGAAGCTCTTAAGCCCTCAGTGTGGTGGCTCCCTTCATTAGTTTGTTATCGTTACCTAAAGACACTTCCGTTAGCTTAGGGCACCGCCATAACAGTGAAGGGAGTAACAAAGGCTATACGTAATCCCTTCGGTAGAGTATCGTCGTCTAGTGGAAGCGAGACACAGATCATAGGTTACGCAGTTGAATGGGGTCAGGTTCAGCCAAGTCACTCATTGACTAGAGCAGCGAAGATTCTAATCAAAATAATGATGAATAAGGACAACTGCTTAAGTACTAAAAGAAGTCTATAACATGCTGTGTAGGGTGTCACATGCTGTGCGGGTATTACATTGCTTAATGGACCTACACAAGTATCATTACTCGTGGGCATGTGCGGCAGTAGGGACAAGCTATTAACTAAAACCAGGACGTTATATAATTATAAGACCATGGAACATACGATAACAATGATGCCTAATGTTTTGTAACATCGAAACAATTCTATTACTGGCAAATATGTGTGTGTGTGTGTGTGTGTGTGTGTGTGTGTGTGTGTGTGTGTGTGTGTGTGTGTGTGTGTGTGTAAGCATGTATGTCTGTATGAAGCTTACTGATGAACAGTGGCTTCTAACTTTCCTCATGGCCCGCCAGACTGTGCTAATCTCTGCCATGGTGCTCGTAATTAATTTTCATTTCCTCTATCTGGCCATTTCTTACCATACTACCCAACCCACGGTGTCTAGTCAGTTATTGTTTTGGCTTTGTTCCGTCTTTCATCTCTATTTTTTTTTATTCATGCCATTATAATTCCATAAGTGTTCGTTTATTATTTATAACACTTACACGATTACCGTATAGTCTCTGATATTCTGTATTCCAGATATGGCCTCTACATTGCTTCTTGCACGTGTTAAAACTAATTTTCATATTTCATGAGTTTCGAAATTACGATCCATAGATAAGTGCGAGCCCACACTGGCGAGAACATTCCGAGTCAGACATAATGGCGGCCAGGCTTTCAAGAGGTTCCAATAATGACCAAAGTTTGTAGCCCATTTGTAAGGACTTTTTGAATACCGGTATCATAATTCATTTCGTATTTGAAGCATGTATGGCATTGTACACACACACACACATATATATATATATATCATCATCATCACCCACTGAGGTCCGTTGCAGGACCGGCCTATCCTTACCGAAACAGGGACGATACAGCCAATGTATCTCTACCCAGTGGCTTAGGCTGTCTGGTAGACTGCATGTAGGGTGAGAAGTTCTTGCGTGTGTGATTGTGAAGTAGTGTTGTAGTGGCTTTGGATGTGTGTGTAGTCTGTGAACCAAATGTAATCGGCCCGCCTTAAGCCGACTGGGTGCAAGCATACTAGTATGAGACACTGGTTCAACCACAGCACCCCTTGTGTCCGCCAAAGTAGCAAGTGGCTTGGTGAACGCTTCCCAAAGTTTTTACAACTCTGGCGGGAGGCGAACCCGCGCTTACCGGAGTGCGAAACGCACACTCTACCACTGTACCACAGAGGCTCCACATATATATATATATATATATATATATATATATATATATATATCTATATAAGTCTCTCTTATGTTCTTATGAGAGAGAGAGAGAGAGAGAGAGAGAGAGAGAGAGAGAGAGAGAGAGAGAGAGAGAGAGAGAGAGAGAGAGAGAGAGAGAGAGAGAGAGAGAGAGAGAGAGAGAGAGAGAGATCACTGAAATGTTGCCAATGTTAAATATTCTTATAACATTGCAGCATAAACTTGCAAGCAATTGTTCATGCCGGAGGTGGGGCTGGAGGTAGCCCTGTGTCTAGTAAGGAGCGGTTGAACGAAGTTCAGGAGATGTTGCCTCTCCTGACACTGAGAGGGTTCTTCTTCTTGCTGAGGGATCTTTGTATGCGGCATGTGTTAGGACTGTAATGATGTATGGTAGTGACACCTGGGCAGTAAAGGGAGAGGATATTCGTCTGCTCAAACGCACAGAAGTGACACTGATTAGGTGGATGTGTTGTCGTCTTTGAATGTGAGGCCTGGGGTGCTGGGTTTACGATTGAAGAATTGAGAGGAAGGATGGGACTGGAGTGTGTTAGTGTTGTGATGAGTAGGGGTAGATCGAAATGATTTGGGCATGTGGAAAGGATGGGATATATCAACTGGGTGCGGAAAGTGAGAAATGTGAACGTCTGTGGTAGGGTTGCGAGAGGCAGACCGAAAAAGACTTGGGACAAATTCATATGTGACCTCAGGGATAAAGGACTAAACAGGGAGGCTGTCATATATCGAGCAGCATGGAGAGCAGCCATTAGGTGACCAAGGCCAACGCATGCAAACATATAGGAGCCTTAATAAAAGAAACGAAAAGGAACATAATTTAAAAGGTTTCTCAGTTATTTTATCCGTACAGGCAATTTTTGTATCCTGGCACGCTCAGATTTTAAAACCAAGTGGCTCAGCTGGGGACGCGTCCTGCTAGAATGCAATTTTCGTAAGAGGTAGCCGAGTGGTGGCACACACAGGGCTGCGATTGGTTCACTCTGGCCCCCACTTCTCCATGTTTTTACCGCCGTCCAGCCTTCGTCCACAGCAGACTGGTTTCGTTTGTACTCTTAGTTTTGAGAAGATTTTTCGTTTTGCCGGAAGAAAGTACTGTTATGTAAAAAAAAAAAAAAAAGTATTCTCTTCTGATGTGTAGCATAAATGCTTTATGTATTTTCAGTAATCTCTCCCTCTCTCTCTCTCACACACACACACACACACACACACACACACACACACACACACTTATGGATGTGTGTATAAAACTTTGAACTCAGCACAATAAAGGCTATTGCCATAAAACTTTTGTTATATTTCCATCTCATCTGTACACAATTTTCATCTCTACGCCATTGTATCATTATTTCTCAATATTGCATCCTGTCTAGTTTCCGATTTTGTCTCTTCTTGAGTTTTCCCTCCCCTTCCACCACAGTACCGTACTCCGCCTCTTTGCTTGGTTTTGTACTGGAGACCAGTAAATAAGAATTCTTGGATGCCATAAACCCATCCAATCAAATGACAGTATTTAGATTTTGTTGCTCTCACATTACGATTTTATTTAGATTGGGAGAAATATTGCAAAAAAGTTTCATTTTATATATATATATATATATATATATATATATATATATATATATATATATATATATATGCCTCTGTGGTAGAGTGTGCATTTTCGTACATGGGAGAACGAATGTTCGCGCCCTGCCAGGGTAAAAACCTTTGGAGCGTTCTTCCTGCCACGTACTGCTTTGGCGGACATAAAGGGTGCTGTGGTTGACCCAGTGTCGCGTACCATTAAGTGTGCTTGGACCCAGTCGGCTTGCGTGGGCCGATTACACTTGGTTCACAGATTACACACACAACCAAAGCCATTCCAACACTACAGGTACACCTACAAGCACTTCTCACCCTACATACAATCTCTACCAGACAGCCTAAGCCACTTGGTAGAGATACATTGACTGTATCGTCCCCACTTGGGTCGGGATAGGCCGGTCCTGCAGTGGACACTCAAGTGGCTGATATATATATATATATATATTTATATATATATATATATATATATATATATATATATATATATATATTTATATATATATATATATAAATGGTGGTCATCAAGTGCAGAGATGATGAAGAATTTTACAAAGAAATTATGCATCAAAGACAGATAGTACCAACAGCTGACATTTCAGGTGACGCAAGTGAAATACCAGTGGTAACATCAGATGTACTAAACTATTCTTTTAAAGTATAAAATGGGGTAATGCCACAGTAGAAGGTGGAATTGTAGCAGATTTAATGTCGGACGCAGGAGTAAAGGCTCACTTATTTATCCAGTGTCTAAGGAAGGAAATTCCCAAAACATGGTGTAATGGAATAGTTATTTTTCTTTACAAGAAAAGCAACTCAAATGAACTATTAGCTCATTATCAGTTTTTTACGACCTCTTCACTAAGGTCCTCCAAACAGAATAACAACATATTTGGAAGAAAACTAATAGATTTCGAAGTGGGTGTTTGACTACTGATCATTTACATACAACGAACCAGCTGACTGAGAAAACTACAGAATATATTAAACCATTGCGCTTAGGTTTTGTCAGTTACGAAGAGGCTTTCGACTCAGTGGAGCGCATAGCAATTGTTAATTCATTGCAGGAACAGGGAATAAACAAGAACATTGTAAAACTGCTGGAAAATATATACAAAGAGGGAACTACAGCACAGCAGTTAAGTTACATAAAGACAGAGATAAAACTGAGATTGAGAAAGGCATGCATTTAGCGTATACAATTTCACAAAGGGTTTTTACATGCTTGAAGGCATTTTTCAGAAAGCTGGAATGGGAGGAAAAAGGACTAACTATAGATGGGAAAAATCTAAACTATTTAAGATTTGCAAATGACATTGTCCTCATTTCAGAAGCAGCAGAGACAGTGATGTTTAATTCAAATACACCAAAGACCGTCACACAAAAAAAAAAAAAAAAAACTCTTAAAGAAGTTGAGGAGTACAATTTCTGCGGGTAAATACTAAAACTAACAAAAAATCATAAGAAGAAACTAAAAAGACGCATTGCAATTGGATAGAAAGCTTTATTTTTCATTTTTATCTATTTATTGATGGAGTGTGTGGTGAAATGCTGAAGTATGGGGGAGAGATAGTAGTAGAATGGATGTGGAAGATGTGCAGATTGGCCTGGGAGGAAGGTAGAGTCCCGGAGGATTGGAAGTCAGGTATAATTATTCCCTTGTACAAAGGAAAAGGGGAAAAAGAAGTGTGTGGTAATCATAGGGGCATTTGTCTTCTTAGTATAATAGAAAAAGTATATGGTAGGATACTTATAGACAGAGTTAGAGAAAGAACAGAGAAATTAGTTAGAGAAGAACAGGGAGGCTTTAGGAAGGGAAGAGGTTGTGTAGATCAGATATTCATTCTTAGATCTTTAGTGGAAAAGTTTCTAGAGAAAGGAAAGAAGTTGTATGCGGCTTTCATGGATTTGGAGAAAGCATATGACAGGGTGGATAGACAAGGATTGTGGAAAGTGTTAAGAATATATGGAGTAGATGGGAAGTTGTTGAATGCTGTGAAGAGTATGTACGATGGTGCGAAGGCTGCAGTGCGTGTGGATGGTGAACTAAGTGAATTTTTCTCTTTGAAAGTTGGTTTGAAACAGGGATGTGTCATGTCTCCATGGTTGTTCAATCTGTACATGGATGGGGTAATAAAAGAGGTACAAGGTAGGGTAGTGGATGTTGGAGTGGCCCTGGTGAGAGAGGATAGTGTTTGGAAACTCCCTGTACTGTTGTTTGCAGATGATACTGTGTTGTTGAGTGAAGACGAAGGGGAGCTGCAAGGCTTGGTGGATGAGTTTGAGAGAGTGTGTAAGAAACGGAATCTAAAGGTGAATGTAGGGAAGAGTAAAGTGATGGTCTTTGAGAGAGGTGAAGTTAGTGAATGTACAGCGAGGTTGGATGGTGAGGAATTGGAAAATGTGAGTACGTTTAAGTATTTGGGTAGTGTGATGAGTAAGGATGGAAGTTTGGAGGGTGAAGTGCTTGAAAGGGTACAGCAGGGAAGAAAGGTTGCTGGTTCTTTGAAAGCAGTGATAAGAAACAGGGAAGTGAGCATGGAAGTGAAAAAGTTACTACATGACAGTATTGTGATACCAACTCTAACGTACGGAAGTGAAGCTTGGACATTGTTGGAAGGACACAAGTCAAGAGTGAGAGCAGTGGAAATGAGTTATTTAAGAGGAGCCTGTGGAGTCACGTGGAGAGACAGGCTGACGAATGAGGATATAAAGGAGCGTTGTGGTGTGGATGTGGATGTGATAGGAAGCGTTATGAGGAACACACTGAGGTGGTTTGGCCATGTGGAGAGGATGGAGGGTGAAAGACTGACGAAGAGAGTGTATGTGAGTGAGGTGGAGGGGGGAAGAGGGAGGGGGAGGCCGAGGATGAGATGGAGGGATGGGGTGGAGAGGTATATGAGAGAGGGGGGTGTGAGCTGGGAGCAGGGCAGTGAAATGGCGGGGGACAGGGCGACTTGGAGGCAATTTGTTTGTGGGCACCCCAAACGGGATTGAGGCGTCTGGCAATAGATAGATAGATAGATATTTTTTCTTAATGTGTCCGACTTCGGGCATAGGCTTCACAACCTGTTCCCAAGGCCCAGTAGTCCTACATACGAGAACACCTACAGTACACATGTCACCACTTCGGCGCTAACGGCCGCTGTCCATACGGAATACATGCTAACGCTGTCTCATACAAGACTGATGTACTGGTATTAATGGGAATATTTTTTACAGGTCGGCGGGTCTTCTGGTAGATCAATAAAGTCTGCTTAATGAAAATAAAATCCTAAATTTGTTTCCTGTCCCAGCCGGGATTCGAACCTGAGCCCATTAGGACGACAGGCTACCAGACTACTATCTCAGCAGCCTAATGATTCAGCCACCGCCTCCCCAATTTTGAAAAGTTGCTTGTCCGTATGGATGAAACGCAGAGTATATAACGAATGCCTAACTCCAGCTATGACGTACGGATGTGAGACCTGGAAACGCAAAATCAAAGGGAAACAAACTAATCTGTCCTCCAAGAGCAATGGAAAGGTGAATGTTGGAAATATCTTAAAGAGGCAGGAAGAGCTGGACATGGGTTAGAGAAGAATAATCTCAAGGACATTGTGGAACTTATTAAAGATTGGGCAGGGCATGTAATATGAATAAGGGATAACCGATGGAGCAAGAGGCTAACTGGGTCGACTCCAAGAGATTGTAACATCAGTTTATCAGACACACACACACACACACACACACACACACACACACACACACACACACACACACACACACACACACACACACACACACACACACACACACAATTAAGGATTTCGATGGCATGTTCAGGAAATTCTTAACACCCAGTTTTCAAGGCAAGTAAGGAGAATGTTTACTTAACTTTACCCTGCCTTGATGTTTGTCAATAACGCAAGCAAAAAAGAAACTGTTGTCTCTTTTTCATGCCGAAATTTAATATAAATTCATATAAACAACTTCAAAATTAATATCTTTCTGTTTCTAGACCGTTTGCAGGCCTCAGTCGAGTTGTCAATTGATTATATATAGTTTTACCTGCCTGAACCGCCAAGTAGAGTATATTAAGAGAACCATCAGCCATCTCAAGCTTCGTGCCAACAGACATCGGTTCGTAAAGTCAGAGTGGCCCAAGTACGGTATACAGGGGGTGTCATCAGAGCTCTCAAGATACGTCGACAGCCCTATATCTCGGCACATCTACGCTTTCTCGACCTGCAGACAACCCTGGCCTACTCTCTCATGTCCACCAAACAATTTTAGTTATTTTATGAGATACTTTGCACACTAGAATATTAAATAACGCCTTCACGAACAACATCATCACAAAATATCTCTCTTAATCCGATGAAAATAATCTAGTGTTGGGCTGACTAAAAGTAAAAAAAAAAAAAAAATGATAAAGGAGCGAAATTGGTCAGAATAAAACCTACAGAAGTTCTTTGTAACCAACGCTATTGATCAAAAGTTACATATTAAATGAAGAGGTTAAATATGAACAGAGATGAGAAAATGGTATACTGTATATAAGTGAATATCAGGTACCAGGTGGCATGGAATATCAAGAAAGTGGATGGATATGGACTGTGTTATTACGGAAAGCATGAACTTTCAAGAAAAAAAAAAAGTCAGTGAAGTGGATGGATTAGTTCTATCTGACAGCGTAGCTTACCATACATAAAAGGAGCAATTCGAGATTGCAAACCTCCGCCAAGGAAGAGTATGTGGTACGGTAGATCTTATGAAGATGTTATCTTGTAATTTTGTGCAGACACTGTAGGCATTATTTATCGAGTTAGAAGTACAAATATCGAAGTTGCCACTATCCCACAATGGTAGAGAATCATTTAAAGAATTCCTGGATCCGGATGATGATCCGGATCACCACCAAAATCCAAAGGATTGTTCCTTGGGCCATACCCTACCTCTCCAAAAAATTTCAGCAAAATCCGTTCATAACTTTGAGTAATCCTGCTAACAGAGAAACAGACAAGCAAACCAACGCTGGCAAAAGCATAACCTTGGCGGAGGAAATATAGGTTTCACTTGTTTTTAATGTAGTAGTAGTCAGTGGTATGATATCTACCCTTCATGGAGTCATAAAAGAAAGCTGGAATCAAGAATTTCGAAGGTTTGAAAAATGAGTAAAAAGCTACAGTGTATCTCGCAGGCCAATCTGATGGTACTACACCCATTGTTGCTTGATACATTTAACCCCACAAAAGAAAATAAGGCTGGGGTGACAGCGGTGATGATGATGATGATGATGATGATGATGATGATGACTTAACTTTAGGTGAACACGATTATGTAACTATAATCTCCTTGCTAATCTTGCAGTTTATGATCTCATTATTATCCAGTGCTCAGACCCTCTTATTTTCAGTATTATCTTACCTTTTAATCATCCCCCCACATGAACTCTAGATTTCACCAGTAAATTCAAACGTTAAGATGTTTTTTATTGACAGTTTTTGCTTCTTATATCCGTAGATCTAACGAAAGCTCAAGTTTCTGTGTTGTTTCATGTAAGTATAAAGGTTTGCATTTTTTTCTTCATTAATAAATACAGTATATTTTTTTGCATTTTCTGCTTGTCGGAGTGTCATCCCAGATACGCTCTCTTATCAGCAAAATTCTGTCTCCCTTTCGTTACTTTCGGACAGGTCTTTCAACTCGCATTCTATTGTACTGTGTCACTTCTCCACTTCTACATAAAGTTCCTCTCTCTTATGCACTTAACAAACCCAGTAAGGCTACACATCTCAAGCCTCTTAATGGTGCAGTTTTTCTTGTTGAAGCATCTGTCCAATTACCGCGGGTCTTTACTTCCCTGACTTTTAACACCCTTACCACTTAGGGCAGACTTACGCGCCGTGAAGTTGAACTGAGCACTCCTGCTGGGCCCTTCTTAGTCCTCTGGTAATTGGGATGCTGTCGTGATTTTCTTTTACAATAATCTCAAAATATAGATTCACGATTCTGTCGCCTAGGCGAACAAAATGTCAGTTTTACTTCTGATCCTATAAAAAAGAGAAAATGAAAAAGCAAAGGAAATTAACAAAGAAAAAGGGGAAAAAAATCAACGAAAAATGGAGAAAAGGAAAGAGCCAAAAAATTGAAAAAAGAAAAGAGGAAAAGAACAAAGAAAATGGGAAATATAACGAAAAATGAAAGAAAAGAAAGAGCAAGAAAAATGAAAAAAAGAAAAGAAAGAGGAAAAGAACAAATTATAAGAGGAAAAATTAACGAAAAATGAAAGAAAAGAAAGAGCGAGAAAAATGAAAAAAAAAGAGAGAGGAAAAGAACAAATTACAAGGGGGAAAAATTACGAAAAATGAAAGAAAAGAAACAGCAAAGAAAATGAAAAAAAGAAAAGAAAGAGGAAAAGAACAAAATTTAATTAAAAGGGGAAAAATTAACTAGAAATGAAGGAAAAGAAAGAGGAAGGAAACTGAAAACAAGAAAGTGCGACGACCACCACATCTTGAATAAACTGCAGCAATATTCGCAACAAAGACCAGCAGCGGAAACAGATAGCAGCAATTTTACTCGTATGACCTCCACTCACTAACAGGCCGGCGGGTAACAAGACCTGTAACTCTTCCCACGCATTCTATCAGCTTTTAGTCGATCTTTGCTGACGAGGATTATTGTACACAAATATAAGAAAATACAGTTTAGGGCTGACGCCTGTGGGTGATGCGGTAACCATAGGATATAAATGTTACTTACTCTTGCAAGGGACGTCGAAGATAGGAAATGACGTATCTGAGGAGAAAAAAGATATGCCCTCTCTGTCTAGGACACAATTCCAGTCTAAGTAAACTACACAGTAACAGCAAATCTTACATATCACTTCAGTGATACGTCATGAATATTACAGATTCATGTCACATAACTGTTCAAATATTCTACTCATGACGCGTATGATATAAAAAACGGCACACGAAAATTGAATAGAATGACAGGTATTACGGTATTCCCAAGACCCTACAGCGAGGCTGCCTGGTGTTGGCAGCAGCAGCTCTACACCACACCACGCAACAGCAGCCGGAGCGACACTGGCTGCTGGCAGCCTCCGCTAGACACAGCTGGAGGTTGAGGCAGGGCGGTGGCACGGAGTAGGCTGTCTGCGCCTCCTCCTTATCCTCCACAACTCACACACTTAACTACCACATATTCTCTCACACCTCTCACCTCCATCGCTTCCATACCACACTACCACATATTCACTCACATCTCCATCACAAACTCCTCCATTACTACGTCATTACCAAACATATTCACTTAAAACACCCCACATGGTCAGATCCAGCACTTGAGACAATGGCTGAGGGCGTGAAGCCTTGCAGAATTACCATTAGATTTGAGCTGACTCTTTACCAAAATCCTCAAAATTAATTTCGATATACATCTTTTTAATGAAATAATTCTGATAACATTATGCTATGTTAGATATTTACTACATATATTTTAATAAACAACATTGCTCTTTTTTTATTAGTAATCACTGGTGTACCGAAAATTGTGTGTGTGTGAGGGATGGGGAGGGAGGGTACGTCCTTTACGACCTCTCTTTTCTGATGCCAGCATGCTACCTGTAAATGACCTACCATATTGCAAAAATCACATAAGTTAGGTACTCTGGTTACCCCACCTTCAGTGACACCATCTTGACTCCTTTGTGCAGGGTGGACACTCAGACTTTCAGTGCCTAATTGGTCCAGTTTCCCACCTTTACCACGCGCATCGGGCCTAACCTGCTTATGAACAACAGTGCTATAGTTACCTGCCACAACTACCGCTTCTGATAAGTTACCGACTCCTTTCTCCAGTCGCTAAGTTCCTCGTTAAATTCTTCATGATTATCAAGTCGTGCAGCTCGGCAAAATATGATTGGATATTCTTAGAGTGTAGGCACTGATCAGCTATATCTTTTAGTGTTTAGCATATTCCACATAAATCTTATCTTTCGCATATTCCACATAAATCTTATCTTTCTGCTTATACGTGTCCTATACATCACTCTATCTAGACGATTCCACGTCTGCCCATTTTAAAAGCCAGGTGACGCCCACAGTGCGATCCTTCCACTCTTTGATGTCACGCATGAATACATACCCAACAAACGCGAGTAGCTGTGCACAAGAACTCACATCTGTTGACTCATACAGTTGTAGTGCAAACATACCAGTTGGAGACAATTTAATCTCTTGTATCACCTGTTTCATGAAATCAGCTGACATTTCACTAATTCTCCGTTTCATTGTGTCGTTTGACAAGGAAATCCGCTGACTCTAATGTGCACTTGACTCTCCAAGAACCCACTTGACCACCTTTACAGCACACGGCTTAAAGTTTCACCAGTCGTGTGTGCCTTTTTCTTCCTTGCTATTTCAAGGGAAACCTCATATGATGCCTATACTACACTCAAGTTCTGCTGTTGGAAAGCACCACTCCCATCCAGTCTCAGTTTTCCCAGATTCTGCTCATGGCGCTTGAAGAAACTAAGGCCTTTCTCTGCAGACTGAGGGTGGATTGACGTCAAATAATGCTTCGGCTTACTAAGTCTCCTAGACTCATTCCCCAGCACTTTGAAACACAGCACACACTGAAGTTTCTCGATGCCTTCAGCCAGGATTGATGTAAATCAGTAGTTCATTTATTCATCATTGTGCTTCTGCTTCTTAGCAACACTGGCTGCCATTGCAAATCTATATAAAAAAGCGAAACAAATATAAACAGACGAATGATGAAATATAAATTGATGTGGCAACTTGCATCAAGGTGAAATGATTACAGTTATATAAAATCAATGTCGGAAAAAAAATCATCAGCTTCAAACGACTTTCACCAAACCAGCAGGATTTGTTTTTAACTACACCCAAGAGAAATAAATTTTATGTAGTATGGAGTACCTGGTTTTCAGTATCTGAATTAAAAGAAATACTGCATTTATTTGTTCCTTATTTTTGGTTTCTAATAAGTCACAATAAGTTTCATTAAATAAACTTTAGAATTAAAAACGTAGATGTTACCACTAGTGCAACTGAAGCAAAATTCATCTGGCATCATAGTCACTATTAAAATCTCCGAATTCTCCGAGTGTGGTAGCCGGGTTCCGTCATCGCCTTTACCTATACAAAGATTATGTACATCATGGCTACACTGAAAGAGAACAATGTGAAATATGGTGTGTAATTGCTAAATGCTGCATTATGCTTTGAATAATCACTTTTAATCATTACATCAGTTTCACACTGTCACAGTTTTTGACAGTAAACAGTATAGGTTCATTAAAAAAAATAGGCAAAAGGATATCAGATGCAGGAAAGGACACATAAGCATCACGTATGAATGCGTAATCATGCAAAAACATTAATACAGATAGCCGACTCCATCCTGCATTAAAATTTCGCCTTGTTTGTCATAATTTTGAACTCTGAGCTGCTAAATCTGCACTGACATCGGGTTTGGTGAAAGCCATTGGATTTAAAGTCATCGTAATACGGTGATTTTTTTTTTTTTTCAGCATTTGGCCATGAGAGGATGGAGACTGACAAGGAGAGTGTATGTGAGTGAGGTGGAGGGGGAGAGAGGGAGGGGAAGGCCAAGATGAGATGGAGGGAACGAGTGGAGAGGTATATGAGAGACGGGGGTGTGAGCTGGGAGCAGGGCGGTGAAATGGCAGGGGACAGAGTGACGTGGAGGCGATTTGTTTGTGGCCACCCCGTATGGGATTAAGGCGTCTGACAATAGATAGATAGAGATAGATTTTAAATCAGATCGTTTGATGAAAGTGAATTAGTTAAATTTCGTAATATATTTTAAATCAATGCTGTATTTTTTGGTGCTCCTGGTGAACGATGAAAAGAAAATAATGAAGGACTGAGAAAATGAACAGAAATGGCATTATATAGAGAATACGTGAGAGCAGTATCAAAGGCAGAGGTGTGAGAGAGCCCAACAATGAACTGGGAAGGCTGAGTGGAGGATTACATAAGCTATAAACGTCTATGTACTCGTATGTCTATATATATCAATAGGTAGATAGGCAGATAGAAAGAAAATGTCAGTTTCAGAATACTAATCTAGCTATATGCTACTAAAATTCTTCCTGTGTTTACCGTTTGTCTGTTTGTACCCTCATATTAGCCAAAACGGTGCATTACATCGCAACAATTTTCGAATAAACGTACCTAAAATGCCTTAACTTAAAGAATGCATTAAAAAAACTGGGTGTTTTCGGCCTTCCGTTGCCAAAATGTTAATTAACTCACGTCCATATGTTAATTACGAGATAAATGTGGTGGGACATTTCCGTGGAGTTTCATGTCTCTGCACACACACACACACACACACACACACACACACACACACACACACACACACACACACACACACACACACACAAGCACAGAGAGAGAGAGAGAGAGAGAGAGAGAGAGAGAGAGAGAGAGAGAGAGAGAGAGAGAGAGAGAGAGAGAGAGAGAGAGAGAGTGTTTGTCTGTCTGTCTCTTTGTCCTCAATGGAGATCAAGGGGGGTGCATATAGAACCCTTTTAATAGCTCTGACAGGTGTAACTTCTTAATACGAATTTAAATGTTTTATATGTGTACATTATATAGGCTAAAGTGGCTCCTCTGATGGCCAAGATTATATTTAATAAGAAATACTCGTCAGCATGGTGAAAGACGGCAGCCACTTACCGTAGATTTTTTTTTACTTCTATAACCATATTATTATTACTCAACATGGTGGAAAGATGGTAGCAAATTACCGTAGAATTTTTAACTTCTATAACCATATTACTCAGTATGATGGAAAGACTGTAGCCAAATACAGTAGAATTTTTTACTTCTATAACCACGTTAACTACAGTGGGTCAGATTGGTAGGAGGATTGGTGGGATGGGTGGGCAGGGTTGATGGGTGGGTGGGTAGTGGGAAAATAGGTCCATGGTGGGAATAGGTCCATGGAGAATATAACCCTGGGGAACCCGAGGGTCTTCTCTCATAAAGCGTCGCAATCCAGGGTCCCAAGTAATGTAAGATCATAGGGTTTTACGTAGGGAACGCCAGGTATCCCTTCTAGTATCGATTAAATATCTTGCAAGTATAGAATAACTGTATTTTGTTCAGGAGGGATGAACTTACCATGTCTCATACTTTGCAATAGTCTGTACATGCTCATCAGACATCCTGCTTTTGTGTGGTTACAAAATAATTCTACTGATTTGCTGGAACATTCGTGAAAGGAAGTGCTATTGCTCAAAAAAGTATTCTGAATCACGTGAAGGCAGGATTCCACAATGAATAGAGTGATTTGAACAGTGTTGGTATTCCATATTTCGTCGACTATTACATCAAAATGAGTCGCGTCGTTGTAGTAAGGATACTTTTTTTTGCGACAGTACATATCTGCTGGAATCGACATCTTATGAAGGATCCCACTCTGTAATAACCATCAACCAGCCTGGTTCTATGACAGGCGATCACAGCTCTGTCTAATGTAAGTCCTTTGTACTTGCAGACTAGACATCACTAATGAAATCCTACACACTACTTGCAGGATTCATACCTGTAAATTTAGGACGCGATGCATCTTCCAACGTGATTCTTTAAGAAGCAGATTTTTTTTTTTTTTTATGGTAGGAAGAAGGAACCAAAGGCTGAGCCCGCAAAACGTTCCTTCCAAGAAAAACAAAACAAAACAAAAGAGAGCCAAATTCAAGATCCATTCATTTCGAGATGCCTGGACACACTGCGTTTGAAAGACTGGAGATCATAGGAAGTAGGAAATACAGACAGAGGGAGACAGTTCTAGAGTTGACCTGTTGTATAAATGAAGGACTTGGAGGTTGCAGGTTGAGACGTCATATTTTAAAAAGTAGGAAAAGTAGGAGAAGGCAACTGAGAAATGTGTGGTGTAATTGTGACAGGATATGAATGGGACTCAGCTGATTGAACGATTTCTCGCCAATAAGACTTTCCTTCTCCCAAACGAGTAAGACTGTCGTTTGAGCTTTTCAGTTCAGTTTTACTTCATCTCTGGAAATATGCGTATCATCTTCAGTTAAATTAATGTTCTTAATGAAAGGTAATGTCATGAAGAAATGATCTGGAGAGAAAAAAATACAATGAAAATATCAAGCAAGGGAACAGAAGCGAGGAGATTTTTTTAAAACTAAAAATAAACTATTATGTACAATAACAGTTAACAAAGGAGGGTCTTTATATGTAAAATATTTACAAATGAAGCGTTCACATAGATGAATATAGTAAAAGAACATCGGGAATATGAGAGATGATATGGGGAAGCTGTTATAAGTACAGTAACTGAATCATGTAAGGCAAGAAAAAAATAATGTATCAAAATTTTTGGTCTGGAGATAACAGAAGAAACTTTTACTGAATCGTTCTAACTCACCACCTATTTATACAGAACGTGGTGTTAAATATACTGTAGACGTGAGGCGTTGGGTGTGGCGTGAGGTGATATTTTTAGGCGAGTTTTTTCTTGGCTGGTTGACCTGATGTTGCAGCTTTATTGACAGCTATGTAGGAGGTGAAGAGGGCGAGTTGCAGGTCATTGGGTCACTGGGGGTTTGACAGTCAGCAGAATCGTGGTCAGAATGAAGAGATAGGCCAGGTGGGAGGCAGGCTTGGTGAGAGGTAGGCTTGGTGAGAGATAGGCTTGGTGAGAGGCAGGCTTGGTGAGAAGCAGGTTTGGTGAGAGGCTGGCTTGGTGAAAGACACGCTTGGTGACAGAGAGGCTCGATGACCGACAGGCTCAATGACAGACAGGCTCAGTGACAGGCATACTTGGCGACAGATGGCAGACAGTCGGTATACTGGCCATTGGATTTGACGATAGATAGTCTTCATAGTATGTGGTAGACAGCTATTGGATCTGACGGCAGACAGGCATGAGAGAAGGCGTGTTCTTGACCTCGCTGCCACCAAAGTGTGAGATGTATGCTCGTAGATATACCATCAGGAATTCAGGTTATTAAGAGTGAGCGAGCGTTATTTACTCTCAATTAGGTTTGGAAATGAGCGGCCCGGCCCAATCCGACCCGATCATCATGCTAAGCAGAAGCCGAAAATTTTACTGTTATGTGAAGAAGAGTTAAAACTATTTCTGCATGTCATGTATTCATTCACCTAAAAACTCACCCATAAAGGAGTAGGAACCCCCTGAAATGTCGAGGTTTCCAAGGGAGTGTTCGGCCCTAATCAGTGAATGCCTCAGTTATGAAATCAAATAAAAAATAAATTTCCGTCTTAACATTGTGTTTTTTGACATCAGCTCTAGCTATTAAATATCGAAAACTCTACCTATGATTTTACATTAACGTTTTTGCTATGTTTTGATGATGAAATCTACAAGGGGAAAACACCCCATTTCTGGGTTTAATCATCTGATCAACAGCCAAGTCTTTATATATCAAAAGGCATTTGTGATAACACGGCGCTCGCTCACTTGTGACGCACTCACAAGGTGCATTTCACTGGTTCTTATGACTCCCTATTATTACTGTCTGATTTATTGGGAGAGAGTTGTGTTACATTCTTGGAGTCTATCAGTTCTCTTTCTCTCCAAAAATCATCTTGGGAAAGATTAGTGAGTTTCCGCTGTGCTATCCAATGCCATGATGCTGTGCTGAGTTAAGGAACGTCGGCTGAGTACACATAAAACAGTCATCGCAGCAAATTTGGCCAGAGGCAGCAATCACTGCCAGTTGCACCCGTCTAGCAACCAACCCTCATCCCTTTTCTATTCAGCTCTCTAATGCAAGAGTTAACAATTACTCCCAGTCCTTCATTTATGCAACAAGTCAACTCTGAAACTGTATCCTACTGTCCGTATTTCCTACTTCCTATGATCTCCAGTCTTACAAGCGCAGTGCGTCCAGGCATCTTGAAATGAACGGATCTTGAATTTGTCTCTCTTTTGTATTTTTTTTTTCTTGGAAGGAACTGTTTTGCTGGCTCAGCCTTTGGTTCCTTCTTCCTTGCTTAAAAAAAAAAAGTTCACATTCTGGCAGCGTCTGTGTCATGACAACTAAGTAACAAACATCTGCTTGCTTACACTTTCATGCAAGATGGATTTCCGTGTTATACAGGAAAGGTGGAAGAATGGTTTGATTTGCGTGCCTTGGAGTATCTAGCCTCCCTTGAATCCAGTTGAAAAATTCTGGTCTATCATGAAAAAAGAAGCTGCAAGAATTTTGTACTAGTTTAGTGGCGAAATTAAAAGCTGCACTTCTAAATTATGTAATCAAGAACCAGAAGACACATTACAAAAAACTGCAGATTCATTCCCTTAGTGAGTACAGCAGGTTATATGGAGGAAAAATAATACGAAAAACATTAAGATCCTGGTATGTTGCATATTTTTCTTTTCTAAACATTACACAATTTTATAATTTACACTATTCTTAGATAAACTGTCAATAAGGTTGTCAGTAGGTCCAATCCACCACATTTTGCGACCACATAAGAGACCGAATGTTTGACCTTGCTCTCGTTCTGTGAGTGCGGATGTAAAATCAAAGATGTAGGAACGGAGACATGTGCCCTGTTACTGCCTCGACCTTGTTTCAATGGTTTGTGGCACACTACCCTCCCGATATCTCCATCCATTTTATGGCATGTATTTTTGTTATATAGTAAAAATGGCTTTAGTATCTTTCGAGACGAAATTGGCCCAGATATTGATACCTACATGTAACTCATATTTTATCACACGGACTCAGAAAGGTTCCCCATACCTAATTTATGTAATATATAACGCATAATTGAAAGGCGGTCTTGATGATGTTAACGATAGTGATCAGTGTATAAGAAAGAGGCACAGGAGCTAACGAAAGTAGGGAACTGACAGGCGATCGAACTGGCTGGATGAATTTTGAGCAGATACTTGGCACTTTTTCTTTTTTAACTTGACAGGCGTCGGGGTGATTGTCAGATATCGTAAGTGAATGTGAAGTTATGCGCAGAATATTTTTTGATCTATCACGTGGAGCCAGGATTCCAAGGCTTGAATGCTGAGTGAATGGGTTTGTGGCTCATTCAGTTGGGCAGACTTTGGTTAGTATCCCATTCTATCGTTTTTTTTTTCTTTCTGTCAGGACCCAACCTCACTCAAACTTGGATGAGAAAGGAGGTCTTGATGATGATGACGAATATTTACCATCATGTTAGTATTCCATTACATAATCATCAATCATCCACTTATTCGTTATCCATGTACCCATATTAGCATCCATCCATTCCTGTCTATTCCTTCATCCATATCATCTCTCTGTGCATCAGTTCATATCCATCCATTCATCTACATAATATCCATGTATGTATCAATCCATCTCAACAATCCATCCATTCAACAGTCAGCATCATCTATCCATCCATTCTTCCATATCATCCTTTAATCTGGTTTTCCATATCATCTTTCCATTCCTTTGTGTCACTCATCCATATTATATTCTACGCATCCAGCTCTATCCGTCTGTGTAACCATCCATATCGATCATCCATATAGCCATCCACATTATCCATTCAAGCATCCACCCATAGACAGCCATTAATCTATCCACAAATTCTACCCATCCTTCCTCATCATTTATCCATCCATCCACACTCTTTACCCATCCATCCACAAAATCTACTCATCCTTTTACATCATTCATCCATCCGCAAAATCCGTCCATACTTCCACATCATCATCATCCTCATCATCATCATCATCCATTCATGCACCCGTTACTGAAGTGTGGAGCAGATGAATGTGGAGTTAGGAAGTAAGATGAGGTAAATGTATGCGAGGCAGGAGTAAAGGCGTTGACTTGTTACTGAATAATGGATGGTACAGACTAAGGAAACTATAAGTGCATCACTTCATGTTAAACTGTGGTCTGAAACTGTGAAACTGGCACTGATTTATTAAGCATGTTTCTTGTAGTTAAAACTATTGGCGAAGAGAAAGACAGGATTTACGGCCAACCAGATGGAGTGACAGGACAAATGGACCCAGGGTATGGAGTGTTTATAATGGGAATGGAATCGAAGAATTGACAATGGCCTGGTAAATGATGTAATTAAGTCGCTATGGAGTGCCAGGTGTGGACAATAAAGGCCTGTGACTGAAGAAACTTTTCAGCAGATGAGGTTGTGCATTATCTATCTATCTATCTATCTATTGCCAGACGCCTTAATCCCGAAGGGGTGGCCACAAACAAATCGCCTCCATGTGGCCCTGTCCCCCGCCATTTCACTGCCCTGCTCCCATCTCACACCCCTCTCTCTCATATACCTCTCCACTCCATCCTTCCATCTCATCCTTGGCCTCCCGCTTCCTCTCCCCTCCTCCACCTCACTCACATATACTCTCCTCATCAGTCTCTCACACTCCATCCTCTCCACATGGCCAAACCACCTCAGTGTGTTTCTCCTAACGCTTCCTATCACATCCACGTTACTATTGTGCATTACTATTCCATATTGTAATAACAAGGAAGCACACAAACCTACGAGAGAGAGAGAGAGAGAGAGAGAGAGAGAGAGAGAGAGAGAGAGAGAGAGAGAGAGAGAGAGAGAGAGAGAGAGAGAGAGAGAGAGAGAGAGAGAGAGAGAGAGAGAGAGAGAGAGAGAGAGAGAGAGAGAGAGAGAGAGAGAGAGAGATGGTAGGCTGTTGATGTGTCTTTATTATGAGAGGGTGGGGTCTGCCAGATACCTGTACTGTTGTTTGTTGATGATACAATTCTGATAAGTGAAGACAAATGGGAGTTGCAAAACTTGGTGAATAAGTTTGGAAGTGCGTGTAAGAAACGAAATTAAAACACATCGTAGCAAAGCGTATACTGCTGTTGCTGTGTTTGTTGTTTTGTAGTTGTTGATGTGTTTGCTGTTCTCTTTGTTGTTTTTGTGTTTATTGATGTTTGTTGTGTTTGTTTGTTGTTGTGTTTGTTTGTTGTTGTGTTTGTTGTTGTTTGTTTGTTGTTGTGTTTGTTGTTGTTTGTTTGTTGTTGTGTTTGTTGTTGTTTGTTTGTTGTTGTGTTTGTTGTTGTTTGTTTGTTGTTGTGTTTGTTGTTGTTTGTTTGTTGTTGTGTTTGTTGTTGTTTGTTTGTTGTTGTTTGTTGTTGTTTGTTTGTTGTTGTTTGTTTGTTGTTGTTGTTGTTTGTTTGTTGTTGTTTGTTTGTTGTTGTTTGTTTGTTGTTATTTGTTTGTTGTTGTTTGTTTGTTGTTATTTGTTTGTTGTTGTTTGTTTGTTGTTGTTTGTTTGTTGTTGTTTGTTTGTTGTTGTTGTGTTTGTTGTTGCTTAACTCTGGTCTTTCAGCCCGAGTAGACCCGTTAACCACAGTCAACTAGTGGAGAGGCTGGTAGCCGAGTCGGTAGAGAGGTGATCTGCTGTCCTAACATACTCGGCCTTGAATCCCGGCTTGTCGAGGGAATGGTTTAAGGGTTCTAATTTTGCTGACGTATATTTTCCTAATCTTCCATTAGCCTCGTCGACATGTAGTAAAAACACTCCCACAAAAACGGTACACCAGTTCTGTATGAGACCACCATAGCATTTTTTTTTTTTTTTTTTTTTTTTTTTATGCGAGGAAGAAGGAACCAAAGGCCATGAGCCCGCAGTAACAGTTCCCTCCAAGAGAAAAACAAAATACAAAAGAGAGCCAAATTCAAGATCCGATCATTTTGAGATGCCTGGACACACTACGTTTGAAAGACTGGAGATCATAGGCAGCAGGAAATACAGACAGAGGGAGACAGTTCCAGAGCTGACCTGTTGCATAAATGAAAGACTGGGAGTAACGGTTAACTCTTGCATTAGAGAGTTGGACAGAAAAGGGATGAGAGTTTGCTGCCAGACGGGTGCTACGCGCCCGTCGTAGAGGTGGGGGAATGCAAGCAGACAGTTCAGAGGAGCAGTGGCCATTAAAGTAGCGATAGAAAAGAGATAAAGATGCAACAGTGCGGCGAAGAGGCAGAGGTTGAAGGGAGTCAGTAAGAGGAGGAGAGTTAATGAGACGAAAAGCCTTTGACTCCACCCTATTGAGAAGAGCTGTATGTGGGGAGCCTCCCCACACATGAGAGTTGTACTCCACACAGGGGCGGATAAAACCCCTGTATAGAGTCAACAATTGTGCAGGGGTAAAGAAAGAGCGGAGTCGGCTTAGCACACCCAATCTCTTGGAAGCAGATTTTGCAAGAGATGCAATATGATCTTTCCAAGATAAGTCCCGAGTAAACGAAACCCCAAGCATGTTCAAGGTTGATGCAGGATTAAGCTGAATATTATTAAACGTTAGTGGGTATACCTGTGGAAGACTTTGTCGGGTTGATAGGTGTAAGAACTGAGTCTTAGATGCATTAAAGACAACCATATTATTTTTACCCCAGTCAGAGATATGAGCCAAGTCAGACATTAGGTGTGCCATAGCCTCATCCCTTGTTTCTTGAAGTAACTGTTGAGATGGGCGTTGCGGGAACCGAATGGAAAGGTGAAGGGTGGAGTCATCAGCGTATGAGTGGATAGGGTTAGATGTACAGCTTAGAAGATCATTGATAAATAAAAGGAAGAGAGTAGGTGATAGGACAGAGCCCTGAGGAACACCACTGTTGATAGATCTAGGAGAAGAACGATGGCCGTCTACAACAGCGGCTATAGAACGACCAGAAAGGAAGCTAGCGATGAAGGAACAGATAGAAGGATAGAAACCGTAGGAGGGCAGTTTGGAAATTAAAGATTTATGCCAGACTCGATCGAAAGCCTTTGAGATGTCAAGTGAAATGGCAAAGCTTTCGCCAAAGTCCCGAAAGGAGGATGACCAGGAGTCTGAAAGGTAGGTGAGAAGATCGCCAGTGGAGCGTCCCTGACGGAACCCATACTGACGATCGGAAAGAAGGTTGTGATAGGAAAGATGCCTTAAAAATTTTTCTATTAAGAATTGACTCGAAAACTTTTGAAATACAGGACGTTAAAGCAATTGGACGATAGTTGGAGGGTTGGGAGTGGTCACCCTTCTTTGGGACTGGCTGAATGAGAGCAAACTTCCAGCAAGAAGGAAAGGTACAAGTTGACAGACAAAGGCGAAATAGTTTGCCTAGGCAGGGTGTAAGCACAGAAGCACAGTTCTTGAGAACAACAGGAGGAACCCCATCAGGCCCATATGCCTTGTTAGTACTGAGGCCAGTGATGGCAGAAAATACATCAACTGCAGAAATTTTAATGTCAGCCATAAGGAAGTCAGAGGGGGGAAGTGATGGAGGAACAGCACTGGAATCGTCTAAGGTGGAATTGGAGGAGAAAGTCTGTGCGAAGAGATCTGCTTTATCAGTAGAAGAAATAGCTACAGAACCATCAGAGTAGAAAAGAGGAGGGAAGGATGATGAGGTAAAGTTGTTAGAAAGATTTTTGGCAAGGTGCCAGAAGGAGCGGGAAGAATTCGAGTCGGAGAGTTGAGAGCATTTAGTATGGATGAAATTATTTTTAGTAGAGCGAAGAACAGACTTAGCACGATTCCGGGCAGAAACGTAAAGATTATGTGATTCAGGGGTGGGTTGGCTCCGGTACCTTTTGTAGGCCTTCTCCTTGTTGCGGACAGCATTAGAACAAGCGTGATTAAACCAAGGCTTTCTTGCGTTAGTCAAAGGATATGAGAAAGGAATGTATGCTTCCATGCCCGAGAGAATAACCTCCGTAATGCGCAAGGCACACTCAGATGGCTCACGGCCATGGAAGCAATAATCATTCCAGGGAAAATCAAAGAAGTACTGCCTGAGGGCCTCCCAGTCCGCGGCTCCAAATGCCACAGACGACGTTTCCCTGGATGGTCCACAGGCCGTACCGGAGCGATAGGACAGGTTAAGGTAATAAGGTTGTGATCGGAGGAGCCCAACGGAGAGAAAAGATTAACAGAGTAAGCAGAAGGATTAGTTGTGAGGAAGAGGTCTAGTATGTTGGAGCTCTCTCCAAGGCGGTCAGGGATACGGGTAGGGTGCTGTACAAGCTGCTCTAGGTCATTAAGGATAGAAAAGATGTAGGCTTGTTCACCAGGTGGATCCGTGAAAGGAGAGGAGAGCCAAAGGTGGTGGTGAACATTGAAATCTCCAAGAATGGAGATTTCAGAGAAAGGAGAAATGGACAGAATGTGTTCCATCGTAGAAGTAAGATAATCGAAGAATTTTTGATAGTCAGTAGAATTAGGGGATAAGTAAACAGCACAGATATATTTAGTCAGAGAATGACAGGAAAGCCGAAGCCAGAGTGTGGAGAATTCAGAAGAATCAAGGTCAGGAACACGAGAGCAAGATAAGTCGTTGCGTATGTATACACAACAGCCACCTTTGGCTTTGAAATGAGTATAGAGAAAGTAGGAGGATACAGAAAAGGGTTTGCTGTCAGTTGCCTCAGACAGCTGAGTCTCCGTTAGAAAAAGAAGGTGAGGTTTAGAGGAGGAGAGGTGGTGCTCAACAGAGAGAAAGTTAGATGAAAGGCCGCGAATGTTGCAGAAATGAAGAAGAAGAGTCAGACCGTGGTTCTAGGCACCTCGAGTCGTCACCGGGAGAGGGGCAGATGGCGGGGGCATTTATGGTCCCCCCCCCTGGGGACTCCGAGGCTGGGTGAATTGACACCATTTTTGGTTAATTTTGAATAGGAAGTGTAGTGTGTACTGTGCATGTAGTGTGGTGAAGATAGTTAGAGAAATTTGTACTGGAGAGCATGCTGGCCTACTCTCTGTGTAACTGAGACACTGAAAAAGTTCAGCAAAGGGGGATGGTCAGGAACTAGTCCTGAGGGCTGATGAAACGGGAGCTCCAGCACTCCCTGTCATCAGCTTTCCATCCACCTCGGGAGTACTGCCCTGCTCGACTGGTGCTACAGTCTACTCCTATATGGACGGTGGGTGTTGGCGCCGAAGTGGTGACATGTGGTGTATGGTAAGAGAGCATCCGGGACTCAGAGGATGAACTGTTAAGGCCAATGCCCGAAGGTGAACGCAGCAGGAAGTGGAGAAAGTGAGCCCCTACAGATATTGAGGTAGGGTTATCAATGAGCACGGGAGCTTATGTGATGAAGTAGTTTATGTGATGAAGTACACAAGAAAAGTTACAACACGAGATAATGGCTACAAATACAATGAAGGCAGTGATAAAAGAATTGGGAAGTAGGTAAATAAGCTGTTGCACGATGGTACTGTGATTCTTAATATAGCGTACGGAAATGAAGCTTGTTTGGTTGGCAGGGCACAGATCAAGAGAAAGAGGAGCGAAAATAAAGTGAAAATGAGTTATTTGAGTGAGCATGCGGAGTTATGGGACTGATAAATGATGACGTTAAGGAGCGCTGTGGTGTTCATCTGAATGTGCTTGAAAGTGGTAAGAGATGTAGCCTGAGATGATTTAGCCATGAGCAGAGACTGGAGAACGAGAGACTGACTAGCAGAGCGTATGTATATGAAATTTAAGTGAGGTGGAGAGGTGGGCTGGAGAGGTGTATGAATGAGAGACGTGTGAGATCGAGAGAAGAGAGCCTGATGTCAGAGAACAGGGTGACATGGAGGCTATTTGTTTATGGCCACCCTCAAGGCGTATGGATACATATACAGTACAGTAGGTGGACAGTATAAAACAATGACACCACTTTCGTAATTTATTGCATCTGATACCATTACACCAGTCTTATATAAGACAGCCTTAGCATGTATTCAGTATGGATGGTGGGTGTTTGCGCCGAAGTGGTGACATGTGGAGATGTATGGGAACTACTGGGCCCCAAGGAGGACTACTGGGACTTGGGAATAGGTCCTGAAGCCTTTGCCCAGAGTCGGACACGTAAAAAAAAAAAAATCTGATATCTCACTCTACAAGTGTGTGTGAATGTAATTATCATGTAGCTAGATGGTCAAAATTACCACCACTTGACGGTACACGAGGCAGGATTATGGGAATGCATGGCGATATCATAAAATATTTCATAATCGAGTACTAATCGGAACATGTACTAAGGATATACATATTTGTTAAATCTTTGCGACTAAAATATTGTTTTGAAAAGTTCATCTTACAGTTCTATGATCAAAGGAATGTCTGCGGTATTCGTTTTTATAAGTTATACAGTACATTGTTACCAACTTACCAATGCCTAAAGATTGTGGCGTATAGGTGGTTCCGTCCGCGAGGTCCAAGTACTTCTCGGACGAGGTTATTCGATAGAAAATTGTGTGATAGCAGAAAGAAAGACAGGAATGCCAACGAAAGTCTTGAAAAAGGCGAGATGGTTAGTTCGATTCCTCAGTTTAAACATGGAACGATGTGAGGCATAATTATGAGAACTGGCTGAAGGCATGTATTGTGGCAGTGTATGTTTATGTGGTGGAGGAAAAATGAACGTTTTAAAATAATGCAGCACTCTCTTTCTACTCACACTAGGTACGAAGCCTCAGACGTTGATGATAGGATGAGATCATTAATATACAAATCGTCCCATTGAGAAGTGGAAGGGATTAGGTGTTTTCTATTTCAATCATGAGATTAGTATTTAGTCCCTTCATGATTAGGACTGGCATTTTACTCCAGCTAAAGCCAGACAACTTTATGCGACTGAGAATGAGTCACGGGAGCCTTAGTGTTACTAAAAAGCATTGAAGTTTTATAAATGAACTGAGTGTGAGAAAAAAACAATTACGATGAATGAATGCATTTTATTTGGTGACTAAAGTGCCGGTAGAGAGGAGTGAATGTGATTAGTCTTCAGTAAGAATAGTGTTGCATCAGAGGTGTGTAATGCATTAATGGTTGTTCAATCAGTTCCTGACCTAAGTGATAAGGAATATACTCGTAACAGTATAGGACAGAAGATCAGCTATAATTCCACTGCCACTGCCTCATACTTACAGCATGTCCATCACTCTCTTCCTTGACGTATTAAATAAAAGAGAATCATCTGCTGTCAGAGAAACACTGCAAGCCTTTCTAAGCTTAGGAATGCCTGCGAGAAGAGGGAAGTGAGAAGCAGAAGAAATGAAATTAGGATATATATATTCCTTTTCCTTAGTGGAAAAGTTTCTAGAGAAGGGAAAGAAGTTGTATGCGGCTTTCATGGATTTCGAGAAAGCATATGACAGGGTGGATAGACAAGGATTAAGGAAAGTATTAAGAATATATGGAGTAGATGGGAAGTTGTTGAATGCTGTGAAGAGTATGTATGATGGTGCTAAGGCTGCAGTGCGTGTGGATGGTGAACTAAGTGAATTTTTCTCTTTGAAGGTTGGGTTGAAACAGGGATGTGTCATGTCTCCATGGTTGTTCAATCTGTACATGGATGGGGTAATAAAGGAGGTGCAAGGTAGGGTAGTGGATGTTGGAGTGGCCCTGGTGAGAGAGGGTAGTGTTTGGAAACTCCCTGTACTGTTGTTTGCAGATGATACTGTGTTGTTGAGTGAAGACGAAGGGGAGCTGCAAGGCTTGGTGGATAAGTTTGGGAGAGTGTGTAAGAAACGGAACCTAAAGGTGAATGTAGGGAAGAGTAAAGTGATGGTCTTTGAGACAGGTGAAGTCAGTGAATGTACAGCGAGGTTGGATGGTGAGGAATTGGAAAATGTGAGTACGTTTAAGTACTTGGGTAGTGTGATGAGTAAGGATGGAGGTTTGGAGGGTGAAGTGCTTGAAAGGGTACAGCAGGAAAGAAAGGTTGCTGGTTCCTTGAAAGCAGTGATAAGAAGCAGGGAAGTGAGCATGGAAGTGAAAAAGTTGCTACATGACAGTATTGTGATACCAACTCTAACGTATGGAAGTGAAGCTTGGACGTTGCTGGAAGGACACAAGTCAAGAGTGAGAGCAGTGGAAATGAGTTATTTAAGAGGAGCCTGTGGAGTCACATGGAGAGACAGGCTGACAAATGAGAATATAAAGGAGCGTTGTGGTGTGGATGTGGATGTGATAGGAAGCGTTAGGAGGAATACACTGAGGTGGTTTGGCCATGTGGAGAGGATGGAGGGTGAAAGACTGAAGAAGAGAGTGTATGTGGGTGAGGTGGAGGGGGAAAGAGGGAGGGGGAGGCCGAGGATGAGATGGAGGGATGGGGTGGAGAGGTATATGAGAGAGGAGGGTGTGAGTTGGGAGTGGGGCAGTGAAATGGCGGGGGACAGGGCGACTCGGAGTCGATTTGTTTGTGGCCACCCTGAACGGGATTGAGGAGTCTGGCTATTTATCTGTCTATCTATCTATCTATCTATCTATCTATCTGTACTGTATATACAGCATATATATATATATATATATATATATATATATATATATATATATATATATATATATATATATATATATATATATATATATATATATATATATATATATAGCCCGACGCCCTAATCCCCAAAAGGGTGGCTGCAGACAAAACGCCTCCAAGTCACTCTGTCACCCACCATTTGACTACCCTCCCCCAACTCACCCCCCTCCCTCATATACCTCTCAACTCCATCCCTCCACCTCATCCTCGGTCTACCCCTCCCTCTCCCTCCCTCCACCTCACCTACATACACCCTCTTAGTCAGTCTTTCATTCTCCATTCTCTCCACATGTCCAAACCACCTCAGTGTATTTCTCCTAATCTTCTCAACCACACACACACACACACACACACACACACACACACACACACACATATATATATATATATATAGATATATATATATATATATATATATATATTTATATATATATATTCAGGGTATTCCAGCTACCGATGGATGATTTTATTCAGCTGAGTGAATAAAGGTCCAGAGTGTGCTAATTACTGTCACCATTAAAACCGTCTGGTCGGAACTCGATAATTCTCTTCCATCCACTGACGGATTATTTATTCAGGTGCGAGTGAGTAATAGTAAAATAAGAGTAAAGCAAATAAAATGAGAGTAAAGTAAGTATTTCCTACAAGAAGAAATATATTTCGATAAGCACAGGGGAGGGGTGCAGAAAAGGTGTTGCCTGAGTGGAGCAGCGTGAGGGGAGTGAGGAAAGGCTGCATGGTAGTGTGACCCAATCATGGCCATGTGTGTTCCAATACTCTAGTGCCACTCACGTAAATCGCGTTTATCAGCACGCCTCGCCAGCTGAGCCACTCTGTTTTATTGCATTGGGCCGGGTGCCAGGGACTAAAATGGTGTGTGTAGGTAAAATAATGGACACAACGGGGTAGATAATCGAAGCAAAAAATGCATAAATGTACAGTGAAAAACGCAAGGGCAAAATTTCATTTATACTGTGCATGGAACAATCACTGGCTGCATAATGAACGACACAATGGTTTAGTGGCTTGAGTATTTAAACGAGGATATTGCAATCGTATAGCAAATATTAATATCGAATGTGACTGGTATTTAGAAAGAGACTTAGAAAGATTTTTTGCCAATTATGACTGAATATTTGCACATTGCCTTGCTCCCTTGCTATACACTCTTATGTTTCGTCAGTCATCAATTGATTACTTGTTTGCTACTTACAGAACGGCCGGGTGAAAGAGAAAATGTTGCACTGTATTTATATATTTATGAGTTCTAAGGTCCTTCATATGTATCCTTGTTTTCGTGTTCCCTTGCATTTTAGTTCACTCAGCACCAGACCATTTATTCAGGCCAAAGCGAGTGTAAGAGCCTAGCAATGTTAACCCTTCGTTGGTGCCGCGGGATTTTAAAACACTGGTAGTGTGGTGGGGTGTGATTTACCCCAGGCATTTTATTTTAATCCTTATTGATTTTTGAATTATTTAACGTGTTTTTATTACAGTTTACTTTTCAATGGTTATTTTAGTGCATTTATTTGACAAAGAAACACAATACTGCCAAAAAAAAAAAAATCATGTATTTATTCAAAAAATAAAAATTTTCATGTAGTTACCTCACACAGCAACACATTCACATGTATTTATTTCAGAAATTAGCATTTTCATGGAGTTAATTCACACAGGATCATGTTCTTGTCTATTTATATCTCAAAACATACGGTACTCAGTTTAATAAGCATAAACAAAATTTATTCATTCATTAATAAATGTGGAACTTACATACTGCCTGTATGGAACTTATTTCACAGCTAGAATGGCACTCAGTGGAGCACATACCTCCGCCAAGGCCCAACATGCAGTTCCTTTAAATGCAGCATCGAGAGAGGAGTTTCTACCAGTATTTGGTTCCCAAGTAGATTTAGGTTGTACTAGTGATTCAGTATTTAACACTTTGTTGTGGACAAAATCCTGTATTCTTAATTTTTGACATAACTCATCAATATCATAATTTAGTTCTTCTTGACTGATTTGATTTGGTGTGGGGCAACATTTTAGTCCCTGAGTAAGTAAGGATTTTTCATCATCACTCGGTGTAAAGGTTTATTATCTTTGGATCTACTTTCTGCATTGCCTCCACTCCTGATTTCTCGTGAAAATATTCTGATGAAACGTATGTGAATTATTTCTTTGATGTAATAGGTCTTGTGGGCATCCTTCAGTATACAAGAAATGTTCCCCGATTCGTTATACTCTGGAGCATAATTGTCTCTGTTTTGACCTTGTATATTATTATTATTATAGGAATGTCCAGTATCAGTTTTGGTAAAGCTTTTATTGGTATAAAACTTGAGTCTTTTATGACTGAGATTATCAAGTTGTGTAGATGCATGTTTAGGTGTATTATAAGATCTGGTACTCAGAAAGATTTTTTTTTTTTTCCCAAATCTTGATGGAGATATTTTTTTCAGCAGTCATATCTTTGTACCAGTCTTCAGTTATTATTATTATTATTATTATTATTATTATTATTAATTTTTTTAGGAGAATCATATTTGCTTATTAGTTTCTGTATTTGCTACTCTGCTGCGTTCATGATTTACTGTTGCGTTTCAGCTTGTTTTTTTAATATTTCAATTTCGATTTTCACTTTCGTTATCTCTAGGTGTTGTATTCTTTTCGTTTTACACTCCGTTTGTCCAAGTAGGGTATTGACTTTTCTTTAAATTTTCTGAGGATTACCGGATCCGCTTGTGTAATGACTTCTTGATATATGGAGCCAATTCCAGTAGATATGAGGCGATTATAAAATACATGTTTTTGGATCTTCAGTTGTTTAAACCATTCATTCTTATGGGTTGGAATATTTGGTAACTTCATATATCATGGCAGCTGTTAAGCATTTTTGATGGATTTCCTTCCTTTAACACCTGGGATTATGGAACACTTACTTTTTGTTCATTTACTGTGTCAATTGTTTCGATGTGATATTTTTCTTGTTGTTCCTTAATTTCTTCCAAAACCGAGTATATTTTTCTTATATGTATCATTTCAATTTCATGTACATTTTCATATTTAATTTTTTCGTCTGATCTGAAATCCACAGACATATTTATAAAAGTGTGGTACACGTCTCCTCTTCAAAAAAAATAATTATATAGTCTAATTAGGTATGAAAATATTTTCTTATGGGGAAATATACGTTATAAATACGTATGCAGACTGACGCTATCTATCGAAAAACCAACTGCATGCACACACAAGCAGGAGGCGTGTACTAAATTTGACGTAAGTTGTCACTCAAGAGTAACTGAAATAGCCATTAATATCAGCCAATAAAATCAATTACTAAAAATAACTACTATAAAGGTTTGTTGGTTTGAAGCTGTAGCTTCAAACAAACCAACCTTTTTCGAATTACGAAAAAATGGCAACAGAACCTTCACACAGCTTGTAAACAAACTGACAACAGTGGACAATTCATATCAAACATCAGTGGCTATCAATCACTTACAGGATGCACATCTCTTCCTTTGGCCACTACAAAAACATTTTATGTAACTAATGATCTAGAAAACTAGAGATACGTATTTTAACTAAACTTGATTTTTGTAGATTATCCGGCTTTAAAAACTATTTTTTGTAGCTATTTGTAGTGGTTGACTTGAGCCGCTGTTTTTACTCGCTGTTTTTAGTGGCTATTTCAATTCCTGTTTAGTGACAACTTACTTTTAAATTTAGTACACGCCTTTTGTTTATGTGTGCATGCTTTTTTTCATTTTTTAAAAATAAATAGAAAGCATCAGTCTGCATACGTATTTATAATACACACACTCGCACTCACACTCACACCACAGTAGAGCTTCTCTAGTCAGGACTGACTATACAGGGGGAAGGGTTGTCCGGATTAGCAGATTGTTTGGACCATCAGGGTAATCTCCAATCCATACAAAAAACATTATCTACGTGCGGTATACGTTGTTAATTATATATGTATGTGGCACGTTAAATCCTAAGTAATTGTGATAGATGAAGGATACTAAAATAACGAAACTGTGTACAGTAATTTTGCATTGCACACAGGTAAGGCCATGGCAAGAAATTATATTTTAAGTTGGGTAAGTATAAGATAAAAGATCATGTCAGAAAAAGAAGAAGTAATATTTGGTGTAAAAATAAAGCATATGTTGGCAAAAAAATACGCTGTAATATTTGGTATGTTGATAAAACCCACGTAAACAAGGAGCTACTCCAGTGTTTGGCATCCAGTTAAAGTTGTTGTAGGTGCACAATATAGCGTAACATGAATAAATATTGCAAAAATTCTGGCCCACTTTTGTGTAAAAAAAAAAAACTGAAGTAAAAAAAAAAAAAGTGGTAATGTGGTGAGGTGTAGAGGAACAACGACGGAAATAAACAGTCGCCTTGTGCTCACAGATATCGGAAATTTATACGGTATATATTATCTTTGTACTAATGTTAGAGGCCAAAATTACCACTCCATCACATTTACCTTACGACATATCCACAGCAAAAATTTCGTTATGAAAAGCTAATGCATTATGACATCCAGCTGAAGTGGACTACTGCACCGTTGTAATGAAATGGGCAGGGTTGCTATGGTAACCACGCAAAAGCCTCGTCTGGGAGCCTGAGAAGCCGCGGTGTTTCCCACATACGTTTCCACAATTTACAAGTTGTTTCACATACATGCTGGTCGTAAGAGCTACCGCTTTTCCATCAGAGTATCATAATATTTATTTAAATCAATATTTGCCAAGTACAGTAAACAACTCAAATGAAGTTTTGTGATAAGAAATTACAAATAAAGTTTTGCTGTGGGGGCATAGAGTGCCTAGTGATGCAGTGTGGTGAGGACTGAAGCATCCATGCCTTGCACTACTGACAGGGCTATTCAGCTATTCTAGAAGCAGGGCTGAATTATGAAACTCCGATTAACAAAATGGCCATACATTATTTTACTTCTGTTTTTCCCTCCAAGCACGTATACATAAAAAGAATCGAAAAATTCATATTATTTGCGTTTACATTTTTTTTGGGGGATGAAGTGCGTGAAAGGGTACAGCAGGGAAGGAAGGTTGTTGGTTCACTGAAAGCAGTGATGAGGAATAGGGAGGTGAGTATGGAAGTTAAGAAGTCACTGCATGATAGTATTGTGATCCCAACCCTGACGTATGGAAGCGAGGCGTGGACCTTGCAGGAGGGGAACAAGTCAAGACTGAGAGCAGTGGAAATGAGTTACTTGAGAGGAGCATGTGGAGTGACATGGAGGGACAGGTTGACGAATGAAGAAGTGAAGAAACGTTGTGGGGTGGATGTGGATGTGGTTGAGAAGATTAGGAGAAATACACTGATGTGGTTCGGACATGTGGAGAGAATGGAGATTGAAAGACTAAGAGGGTGTATGTAGGTGAGGTGGAGGGAGGGAGAGGGAGGGGTAGACCGAGGATGAGGTGGAGGGATGGAGTTGAAAGGTATATGAGGGAGGGGGGGGTGAGTTGGGGGGAGGGTAGTCAAATGGTGGGTGACAGAGCGACTTGGAGGCGTTTTGTCTGCGGCCACCCTTTGCGGGATTAGTGCGTCGGGCTATAGATAGCTAGATAGACATTTTCCTCTAAATACGCAAGTAAAAAGAAAAACTCAAAACCTGCTATTTTAACTCCCAGAGTATAGGACGGGCCTCTTCCAATACAGTAGCCAATCGTCGTGGAAGCCTTTTAATAACCAGAGTTCCTGATAGTATATCTAAGAGTATTGGCCTATATGTCTCAACTCTCATAATCTGGCGGAGACCAGAGAGAGAGAGAGAGAGAGAGAGAGGATAGATGACCAATATACGTGTGTGTGTGTGTGTGTGTGTGTGTGTGTGTGGTGTGTGTGTGTGTGTGAGAGAGAGAGAGAGAGAGAGAGAGAGAGAGAGAGAGAGAGAGAGAGAGAGAGGATAGATGACCAATATACGTGTGTGTGTGTGTGTGTGTGTGTGTGAGAAAGAGAGAGAGAGAGAGAGAGAGAGAGAGGGAGAGGATAGATGACCAATATACGTGTGTGTGTGTGTGTGTGTGTGTGTGTGTGAGAGAGAGAGAGAGAGAGAGAGAGAGAGAGAGAGAGAGAGAGAGAGAGAGAGAGAGAGAGAGAGAGAGAGAGAGTGGATAGATGACCAATATACGTGTGTGTGTGTGTGTGTGTGTGTGTGTGTGTGTGTGTGTGTGTGTGAGAGAGAGAGAGAGAGAGAGAGAGAGAGAGAGAGAGAGAGAGAGAGAGAGAGAGAGAGACTACAACCAAAACAATACCCTGCTCTTGCGTCCTCAGCGTAAGTGTAAATTTCTTGCGCAATATGTGAAAAACGAAATTGTTCGCTGCAAAGGAGGCATTCTACGGCTGGTATGATGTCCTTTCTAACAGGCCTGGGTAATGGCCAGGTTAGTGTAATCAGTTTTGTGATCGAGTCTGCTAATTTTGCTGGGAGATCCTTAACCCTTTCACTCCAGTTATATATTTTCTTCATTTTTACCAGAGGACCACCAAACAATCTTAATTAAGTTAGAAAGGATCTCTAGTAGCCAGTCGGTTTAAGGAGGCTGTATTTACCCTTTTCATTGCGAAGAGTGCACAGTAAGGTGAATAAAACCGAAGATTTTTTCTTTTAAATAACAGAACAGAGAAAGGAAAAAGAAATGAATAAAAAAAAATAATCCATACACCAGATTACTGGTGTCCTCTGTTCATAAAATATCTGTAAAGTATGTCGGCAGATTCAAGGAGTTAATCATACGAAAGTGTGCGTCCACACATGTTCATGAACATGTGTTGACAACACAGCTGGCAACATGTCTGGATACATGTATGCAGCAGTATTTGGCCAGATGTATGCAAACATGTTACAGTGCAGCTTCAAACCTGCTGGCAGCAGAGGTGATGGGATAAGTGTGTCCATACGGAGCAGCTGAGACTTGTCATGATGTTACCAACATGACCTGGACGCTGGTGCTCCCAGCATGTTTGCAGCGTGTTCGTTACTGTGTTGTTTACATGTTGCTAACACTTGTTCCAGCACACGTGTGAACTCGCTCTAAGATGTGTGGTGCTTCGTACTTTTCACGTGCATTTGAGATTCCTTTAAGTGTCGGACTGCATATAAGAACACCCTTCAAATGACTTTCCCTTTCATGACCTGTTATCAGTTTGTAACGTTTCCCATTTGAATCACCTTAGATGCTCTATCTCTTTGTTCTCATTTCGCATTTACCTAGAAGCTGATCTGCTGTCGCGTGTACTAACTCTTCAAAAATTAGTTCACAAAGTTCATTCCCATTGCGCGGTAATGTGACAGTTGTTGGGGGGAATCACAGACCGTAATCCCAAACACATGTTGCCTGTTTACATCCATGGTGGTAATAGTTTAAGCATATAATGTGGCATCAGTTTACAGCCGTCAGCCAAACAACACTGTGGTTCTGTTGTTATTCTCACTCACGTTGTTTTCATTCCATCATTCTAAGCTTATTTCCGTTCTCTTAATCTGATTGACACCCGACAGGCAGCCTAGATCCAGAGAGAGAGAGAGAGAGAGAGAGAGAGAGAGAGAGAGAGAGAGAGAGAGAGAGAGAGAGTATGGAAGAATCAGTGGGAAAGAAAGGAAAAATAGTGCACGAGGAAAAATGCAAAATATTTCTTTTTCCTTTGCTGGAGAAGGTGTAATGGCAGACAACTTTCATCATGATTACCTTCACTTTGATAGTTTATAATGTTCACAATATTTTGCTTATTTTGCACATGCCTTTCTTTGCTTCATTCTCATTCTTAAATTTTACTTCTTGGTGATTCATTCGATAATCAAAATCAGGATAAGAATGGCAGACAGTATCATTTAAGGATTCATCACAACGTAGTGTATGTTTTTCTTTGTACAGGGTTTTTGCTGGACTCTTGTCAGGGATAGCCTAGAAGAGTCAATATCACTGAGTTACCTACTGAGTTGTTCACTGGTTTGATATGAGCACTTTGTACCCCACCTACACCCTACTGACCTCCAGACGAGAAATGCGGAGACCATTGCATCAGCTTGTGAGGCTTGGTGAGGTGCAGTAAGGAGACATTTTGAAAGATACTGTAGCAACAATTTGTCATTATTCCTAGCTAAACTAGTTGGCACAGTAATAATCCTATGTCCTACTCAATAGATTTTCATTCTTTGTTTCTAGATATACCTTACTGTGTGTAATGGTTATAGGTTTGTATTCGTGTAAGGTGTCGTTCTCAAAGAAAGTTGAACAAAAGAGAACCACAAAATCGCGATCTATTAATTTCGAGATGCCTGGGCACGTTGCATGTTGAAAGACTGTAGATCATAGGCATAAGAAAAGACAGGCTGGAGAAGACAGTTTCAGACTTGACCCGTTTGCTGTTGCATAGGTTTTCTTCATGCAGGTCACGTAATAATACAGGTAAGCATATGAGGAAATCATGGATCGTTATTGCGCGGTCTAGTATGGGAAGGTTTTCCAATTCGTGTTTTATTTTTTTAATATAGATATCCATTTTTTTTTTTTTTTTACAAATTTGCTAGTTATTTTATTGTGTGCCTTATTAGTTTAGCGAGTACACTAGCTGTCTTTACCTGCATTGAAGGATGTCGGGTAAAGGAGATTAATGAGAGCCTATCTTGCCATTGTTGAAGAAACTTTGAAATAAACCTTCACTGCACTCAGACCATTTATTTTAGACCATCCCTTTCCACAGGGTGTATATTCTCAGCAACACCTCCTCCCTCTCCACAAGGCCAGCTCATCACATACCATTCTTTTTCCCCCAGACCCTTTTCCGTACCCCCTAACCTCTTCATTCTTTTTTATCATAATTTTATACTGCACTAAGTCCCTAATCCTAGAACACCACTATTCACAGGATATAATCTTCCGCCGAGCTAGACCTACAGTACAGCGAGTTTGAGAGCAATGTGAGTTCCTGTCAAGGCGTGAGGAGGAGGACTGAACTGAGTAAATTGTAACATAGAGATAAGTGCGGTAAGATTGGTGGGCTATGGCAGGGTAGCGTAAGTGTGGCACAGGTAAGGGATAGAATGGCACACGAGGGAAGAATAAAGAAAACCCATTAACTGAGACTGAGAAGGATAGAACGTTACGCATAGAAACATAGCTGAGAAAAGGAATCCAAAGCTAACAGACGTCTTGGATAAAGGTAAGAGACTGGTGTTAGGGTATTCATACAACGAATAGGAAGAATTCTGTAGTTAATATAAACTTTGCGAAATCACCAGACGTAAAGATGCATTTTGTTATTACTGTAGTGTGAAAATTTACTTATTAATTTTCAGAAAACTAAAATAAATGATTGAAGTAAACACCACACAGTTTTATTTTGCCGAGAGTAAGTTGTAAGAGCATGGGGGTGTTAATAATGATACCCTTAACCCTCTCATGGTCGGGACAACTCCAATATTCTGTTTCATATAACGTCAGAGTATTCTTTTCATCTGAGAGTGAGTCACAGGAACCTGACCCTATTAACCGGATTCCAACGGATTAGAGAAAACGGCTATTTCGTGACAAAGCCCGCGTTATTGCATCACTAGAAAATAAGCCACTCAACTGTTTATATCTGTCAATCTATTTATCTATTATCTATAAGATCCTGAACTTGGGCTGACCTAGTTTAAAAAAAAGTCTTACTTGACATCTCCCCCATTTTGAATAAAGTCGCCAGGAAACAGCAAGAATGAACTAAAAGATACCCAAAGAAGCGATGCAAGACCAACCAGCTGTACATTCGATCAAAAGCACTGGAACACATTTTGCGTGAAGCAGTCTAAGTCTACAGATGATGGACACTGTATGTTGCCCGTTGTTCCCATTCCACCCACATCCCTCGTACTTTTTGTTTTCATTCCAGTACATGCGTTATCCTGTCGTGTCGGTAGAAAGTATTGTGGTGTGCAAAATCACATGCAAATATATAGGCTAAGAGTCTTGAGATATCACAAGCCATGCGGACCATTAAAAATATCAACGAATGTTTCCTAAGTTGTGCTTTTTTGGTGGAGTGTGAAGTAGGGTCCTTTCCAGAGAGGTAAATGAATGAGCGAAGCAGTAGAAAGCTATAGAACGTAGGAAAATATGTATGTATGTATTTTTAGATTTATTTGAACGGTTGCAAACACAATTACCGTGTCACTTCATTGCGGTATTAACAGTGATATTTAAAACCCAGTAAATGGATCTTCGGAGTCCATCAATATTAGGAATATTTATGTAAAGTTTCATAATCGTTCGACTATAAAATGTAGAGATGTTTATGTCCCCATCTGTACATCTGCTTGGAGAGAGGAGAAATAGCCAATTCCATTTTATCCCCTGCAAAATATGGGACTGTCAGGACAAGACCAGAGTCCATTACATTGTCAGAGTAAAGCTGGAACTGTCTCCTTCTGTATTTCCTTACTTCCTATGATCTCCAGTCTTTCAAACGCAGTGTGTCCCTGGATCTCGAAATGAACTGATCTTGAATTTGGCTCTCTTTTGTATTGTTTCTGTTTGTTTTACTCCTTGGAAGAAACGGTTTGTGGGCTCTTAGCCTTTGGTTCCTTCTTTCTTGCATAAAGAAAAAAAAAAACTGGCAGACCTAAGCCCCTGGTAGTACTATACACATAATCGAAAACCTTCAGGGACCCCAAGGTTTCAGAACTAGGCGCAGAGCACCTGACCTTCACCCGACTGGTGCCTTAAAGTTAAATCACTAGGTTATCGGTAAAAATGTTACAACTTTCAGCCTCCGTTATTGAAAAACTGTTACCTTTAAGCGGACTGACAGGCGCTGTGGCTGGCAGTGAGCGTTGGTAGTAACAGTTATTGACACGACTGAGTTGTAGAAAACGTTCCTTTACATTTAAAACGAATACTGGACAGAGATCAACACAAACAGAAAAACGAACACTGTTATTTTGTTAATTAGATGTTAAAGGTAAGGACAGTGTATGTTACCATGACTGCTGAACGTACACATAGACTGGAGACTGTGGGCAATAAAAACATTGTAATAGATTTAATGATAAAAAGAAGATGAAGGCGAGTGTCAGCTGTCTACTTTGTTGATGAGAATAACGGTATGTAATCACTGTCTTTCGTTGCTAATAAATGGAAGTTAACGTAATCCTCAGCACACACACAAAAAAAAACTTCCTCTCACTCACAAAGGATTGGAAACGATTATGATCTGTAGCATATGACGTGATAAGTTCAGCATATGAAAAGGAAAGAAACGGAAACAGAGAATATAGTAACCACAATCTGTAAGCAAAAAGAGCGAAAGCAGGTCACATCCTTCAAAGAAAAACAATCAGCTTATTCGGAAGGAAATTAGGAAACGGAATGATACGAAGAGGCAGAGCACAGCAACGCGCATTTACACTAAGACTTGGAGTTAGGAGTCTGAAAAACTGGCCGTTAAGTGGCTTTGAAATTGGAGCGTCGTGGGAGGTAGGAATATAGAGCAAAAACACCAGGATTTTTCAGACTAGTTTAGACTATATATGGTGAAAAGTAGGGCTGTAAGGGAAACAGGTCTTTATCATTAATCACATCATCCTCACAAAACATAATTTGGACAAGTAGGGTAATTCTGTTCTGAGAGAGAGTTTGCAGCCAACTTCGCCATATTTTCCAGTGTATAATTTCATCTGACAGTTAAGGCAAACTGGCAAAGCTAATGAAGATACCATAAGATTAACGATTACTCCACCACCACCACCACCACCACCACCACCACTTTAACTCTTACTATTATTAATATTCATACTACTATTATTATTTTTATTACTACTTCCGCCGCCGTCGCCTCCGTGTCCGCTTCTGTTGCTGCTGTTCCTCCTTCTCCTCCTCCTCCTTCTCTTCCTCTTCCATCTCCTCCCCACGACTCTCTCTAGATCACTTAATTTAGCCTTAGACTGATATTTCGAACAGGGATGGGTTAGACTTACGTTTCATTAACCCTTTTACTACTAAGGATTCTTTAGTCAGATAGAAATGGTCTGTTAGTAGGAAGAATGAAATATACGGCATCATCTTGGAATGGCTGAGGAAAATAACGCTCTCGAAGTGAGGCTAACGTCCGTCACCTCTGTATACCGAATTGATTTACATCCGGCCTATCACTGCCCCGCCAACAGCACCACCATCTCTTTCCTCACTCTCTCACATCATGTTTTACTTCTTGTTAACTCACACAATATTCTACCATTTTTTGCACGTTAAATAAGGTGTCTTCTCTCTGATTATTCGTTCACCAATACCTTTTAAAAAATACTTCCATTCGTCGATACTTGCAAATGCTTAACAGGTGATTAATTTCCTCCCTTACCCACCATACTATGTTTATCGAGGAACATGCAGCCAGCTCAGGGAAAACGGACGCCCTTGCCCTGCACAGTCCCAGGTCAATGCGAAGGTGTAGCGCATGTTAGTCTACCAAAGAGTGATACTGTGAGTGGTTACCGTCATCCCGGGAGGTATTACCAATGGAGTGATATGGGACCTAGACCCCGTAGCTGGCCTTGTACAGCACTGCCAGGCGGGGAACTGAACCACATTTTCCAAGTAGTCAAACTCTAGATTACTATTTCATACACATTTCCTACACACAGGGATATTTCTCCTCCTTTTTCCCTGCACCTCGCAATGTGGAAGAACCCTGATCCGACCCTGGCGAGGCGCTCTGTGCTACAGGAGGGCGGATGCTTGCTTGTAGTTGATGGGTCTGCTCGGCCAGATACACTGGGGTAGAGCAACAACAATACCAACAGCAGCAACAACTATTTTTCTCAGTGCCTCAAGTCTCTCTCTCTCTCTCTCTCTCTCATACGTTGCCTCTAATACCCACTTCTGTCATTACTTACGCTTAGTTTGTAATTATGTGGTTTTCTTGTAACTAATGATTCTCACAACACGCGTTACAGTCTAAAGGAGTCTGAGGGTGTGACTGGTGTGAGACTGGGACTGATGTGTGGGTGTGACTGGTGAGAGACTGGGACTGATAATTATGGTGTGACTGGTGTGTGACTGGGACTGATGTGTGGTTGTGACTGGTGTGTGACTGGGACTGATGTGTGGGTGTGACTGGTGTGAGACAGGGACTGATGTGTGGGTGTGACTGGTGTGAGACTGGGACTGGTGTGTGGGTGTGACTGGTGTGAGACTGGGACTGATGTGTGGGTGTGACTGGTGTGAGACTGGGACTGATAATTATGGTGTGACTGGTGTGAAACTGGGATTGATGTGTGGGTGTGACTGGTGAGAGACTGGGACTGATGTGTGGGTGTGACTGGTGAGAGACTGGGACTGATGTGTGGGTGTGACTGGTGTGTGACTGGGACTGATGTGTGGGTGTGACTGGTGTGTGACTGGGACTGATGTGTGGGTGTGACTGGTGTGAGATTGGGATTGATGTGTGGGTGTTACTGGTGTGAGACTGGGACTGATGTGTGGGTGTGACTGGTGTGAGACTGGGACTGGTGTGTGGGTGTGACTGGTGTGAGACTGGGACTGATGTGTGGGTGTGACTGGTGTGAGACTGGGACTGATAATTATGGTGTGACTGGTGTGAAACTGGGATTGATGTGTGGGTGTGACTGGTGAGAGACAGGGACTGATAATTATGGTGTGACTGGTGTGTGACTGGGACTGATGTGTGGGTGTGACTGGTGTGATACTGGGATTGATGTGTGGGTGTGACTGGTGAGAGACTGGGACTGATGTGTGGGTGTGACTGGTGAGAGACTGGGACTGATAATTATGGTGTGGCTGGTGTGTGACTGGGACTGATGTGTGGGTGTGACTGACTGGTGAGAGACTGGGACTGATGTGTGGGTGTGACTGGTGTGTGACTGGGACTGATGTGTGGGTGTGACTGGTGTGAAACTGGGACTGATGTGTGGGTGTGACTGGTGTGTGACTGGGACTGATGTGTGGGTGTGACTGGTGTGTGACTGGGACTGATGTGTGGATGTGACTGGTGAGAGACTGGGACTGATGTGTGGGTGTGACTGGTGTGAGACTGGGACTGACGTGTGGGTGTGACTGGTGTGAGACTGGGACTGACGTGTGGGTGTGACTGGTGTGAGACAGGGACTGGTGTGTGGGTGTGACTGGTGTGAGACTGGAACTGATGTGTGGGTGTGACTGGTGTAAGACAGGGACTGGTGTGAGATTAGGATTGATGTGAAGGTGACTGGTGTGAGGATATGACTGATGTGTGATGAAAGATGAATTATCAGCATAACCGTATTAGTTTAATGATGTTTTCAATGAGAATACCATCAATATTATTACCCAAAACATTTGTCCTGAGAGCTAGCATGTTTTTAAAGGGTACATTGGTTAATAATGATTTTACATCAAAACTACAGTATCTAGTTAGTAAGGGTACATTACATTAAGGGTTTTTTATTTCTTTACCAGATTCTCATTGTTTTATATGTCAGAAATAGTACCCACAAAAGGGGATAACAACAGTACAACGATCATCACACTGACTGTCCAGCTTCTAAGATACTAACAAGGTCAAAAAGCTTCACTGAAACAAATGTAACTGAATAAGGATTAATTTCCGTCACATACGAGTAATAATGTAAAAATGAGCTATGACCATTTGAAACGTGATAGACTGTTAAAAATTAATTATTAAACAATACCCTCCAGACGAACATTTTCTGTATAGGTTTGTTATGGGTTAGGGTGTAAGTTCAGCCGAGGTGAGGCGAGATGAGGGGAGGTCGTGGTATGTCAGATCAAGTCAGGTCCACCTTTGTTCAGTGTGCCCCTCCTTGCTCCAGGTGTTTATATAAGACGACCACCGTCATGTCTCTTTCACTGTGACGGAAGATGTAATTTACGGAAGTACTTACTCTATTGTCATTTCTTCTGTAGCCAATTGGCATACATTTTTCTTCATGATGATGTGAAGTTTCTTCGTATCTCGGTATCTATGTATCTATATATCTATTTTTCTACATCTGTCTATATATATAATATTATATATACATATTAAATATACATACATACACTAAAGATATTCATGTCCTTCAAAAAACTAGTTTTCCGTGTTATTTTTCTGCCTCGTCCACGGTCTCTTGTTGCCTCCCACTGTCTGAGGAGTTACTCTTTGTTGTGTTCAACCCCGCCTCCCTCACTGTATTTATAGGTACAGGTAAGAATGGAAGTCTCCTTTGTTACTGGGCCGGCATTGCTGCGGCTTTCATACGACATGCGTGTGGAGAGAAAGGCAATTTGGTCACTATTGTTGCAGGCGCTACTACAGAAGGCACAGTTCCAAGCTTCATTCGTATTGTATTGATGATCAACACCATCATTAGCAAAAATATTCAGTCCCAAATTCTGCCTAGTATAATTTCCTTTGTCGTCTAACCTAACCCTTGTCGATACAACATATGAATTTTCAAATCTTTAATCTACTCCAAATCACGTTTTAGCGTATCAGTGTACAGTATATCTTATAGTGCATGGTTACTATAGATTATTACATATTAGAACCACCTCCCAAAGCTAGCTAGCCATTTGGTCTCAGTACAGTGGGTACGTTAATAAGTGTCAAGGTCAGGAATTAGCCCTCAGACCTCGGAAGGTTCCCGGTGGAGAAAATAATCATCTGATAATAGACAGAATAAAACAGTCAAGCAGTTCATACAATGTGTGGGTTAAGATGTGGACGATAACATGGCCTTCATAGCAAAATATTGATGTTTGTATATCTATATCCAGACGCCTTGCAGTCCACTTGTGATACTGGATTTCTCTCTTCACCTCTGTTTGAAGGACTTCATAGCAACTTCCACCTTACTGAGCCACTGTTGCAAACTTCCTTCCACCAGTACACCAGTCCTGTATGAGACGGCTCTAGCATGTATTCAATATGGACGGTGGGTGTTAGCGCCGAAGTGGTGACATGTAGAGATGTAGGAGGACTACTGGGCCCGAAAAAGGACTACTGGTACTTGGGAATAGGCCCTGAAGCCTTTGCTTAGAGTGGGACACGTAAAAAAAACAAAAACAAAAACTAGACTTTCAACTTCTACAAAACTGCTACAACACTCGAGATACCAACGCCATGTCAAATATAATTCCATTTCTGTGTGCTGGACTGGATAGATACATAAGGAAAGGAGGACAACAGCGCACCGCAGTGTCTCACCTGGTTGCAGAAATACCTCTCACTTAACTCGGACAATACACCCTTTCAGTTTCCTGCATGTTCAAAAATTAGGATATTAAAAACACTGTGAACTTCTGAAAAACCTGAGATGCATAACAGTACTTATTTCTAACCGTTCTGTTACAGTCTTTTATAAATTGTCTGAACATGAAGAATAAATTTTTAAAGACGACGGTTTAACAAAAAGATTTAACTTCAGGCACCGTAAAGGAAAGCTTCGGTAAAGTTAGATTTGCCGTCTTTTCAGTCAGTGGTTTTCTCATGTACACTACCTTAACTAGTCTGTTGAGAGAGAGAGAGAGAGAGAGAGAGAGAGAGAGAGAGAGAGAGAGAGAGAGAGAGAGAGAGAGAGAGAGAGAGAGAGAGAGTCAGTCAGTCTGGAAAGATAATAAAAGAGAGATGGTAGTTGTGTAAAGGACAATCCAGAGAGACGCGGTGGAAAAATGCGAGACTGAAAAACAGAGTAGCTAGTGGTGTTGACTTAGCTTGGTGTTGTCTGTATACATCATTGAAATTTCCTGTATCTTATCGCTTGATCTCATTTTCCCCTCATATGCCTTATAAAATTCTAGCATTACCAGATGGTGTGAGGGGTTAGTTCTAGCACTTGAACCGTATTTTGACAGCTTGAGGGAGAGCGTTGGCGAAAACATGCACTTGTCAGGGTTTATATCCGTGTTCTTGGTTGTGCTCTTAGGGTCGTGGTCATATAGCACTGTCCCATTGCTCGTCGTCCACACGCAGAACATTCTGATTCAGATTTGCTTTAAGGTCATAGCGTGAAGGGATGAACTGAAGTCTCTTGACCTCATTCTTTTACCTCGACTAACGTGGGACGCTTATTGAAGGCACGGTTACTAATCGTGAATACGGGTTTAACAAATATTTGGAACAGGATAAATGTTTCCTTCTCATTCTCCGTAGACTATGTTACGGTTAAAGCTGGAGAATGGACGGCAGGTACACCCGTCAGCTATCCCAGCCCAGCTCCACACCTTGGGCTCCATATATCACAGTCATATCCGTCTGACAAAGGTATGTTTCACACCTCTCCCATCCCTGCTTGTCATTAATTATATAGTACACAAAGACCAGGCTGATTTGAAATGTCTATACCATACTGAGTTGTTGGATTTCCTGGAACTCCTAGGCATTTTTGGCTTGACAGCCCTACCATGGACCACCTTCACGATCTCCACCCTTTAACTGCTGGACACGTAAGGCCTTGATAGAGTAATTTCTCACTGAATTGCTTGCCATTATATAGAGATGAACCGAACCAGTGTGGGGGGCACTGGCGTGCTGTGTTGATCATTCGTATGCGCCATGTACGTCTCAGCTTTTACTGAAAATGTAGAAAAAAAAATCATAGAATGTTTTTCCAGTTTACTGTATGATGCAGGATATTTGAGATAATTTGCACCACCTCTTTAAGACGGATTTTTTTTTTCCTGATGACGCACAATTCATTTGGAAGCAAACTGATATAATAGACAAGGGTCGCCGTCATGAAGAATTGTACAGTATTAAGGTGCCATGAGTTAAAACCCTGACCATTTTAAATTGTATCAGAAAACATTCTACACACAAGCTAGTGATTTAACTACTTAAGTGTGCAGTACAGTTGAAATTGATGCATAACAAAAATGAGAAAAAACAGCAGGAGTGCTGTAGAGACCCACGGCAGGTATCATCAACCCGGGAAATGTTGCGGGATTTGATGGGTGTTGCAGCTCCTGCACCTGCCTGCTGCCACTCACCTGCCTGACGCCACACGCCTGCCTGATGCCACACACCCGCCTGCTGCCACACACCTGCCTGCTGCCGCACACCTGCCTACTGCCGCACACCTGCCTACTGCCACACACCTGCCTGCTGCCACACACCTGCCTGCTGCCACACACCTGCCTGCTGCCACACACCTGCCTGCTACCTCTACACGTGTCTGCTGTTACGTACCAGCCTTTCTTTATTTATGCGTCAGACTCTGGGCCAAGGCTTCAGGGCCTGTCACAAGGCCCAGTAGTCCTCCTACACACCTTCAAATGTCACCACTTCGGCGCCAACACCCACCGCCCAAATTGAAAACATGCTAGGGCTGTCTCATACACGACTGGTGTACTGGTATTAGCGTGGGTATTTTTACGACATGTCGGCGGGTCCGCTTTTATGAAATTCATATCCTTAAACTGTTCCCTGCCTCCACAGGGATTCGGTCCTGGGTCCGTTAGACTGCATGCTACCTCTCTCCCGGTTCAGCTACCGCCTGCTACAAAACAGCTGACGTCCACAACACAAATGCTTGCTGCCACACAACTCCCTGCTGCCAAACTCCAGCCTGCGGCTACACACGTTCTGCTGTCACACTCCAGCTTGCAATTTTCACACCTAATTGCTGTCACACACGTGGTGCTGCAGCGGCTGGTACCACTGTCCAGGGTGCTGACTGAATCGACCCAATGCGCTGGTGACTGATGACAACTCTAGTAGACTCATCCAACCTGACTCATCATCACGCAGAAATTCTCGGGACAATTCAGTTCACCTCCCATGTTGTAGCCAGAGGAAACTTTTGGCCCAACCTCGGAAGATGGTTACTTTTGTAATTTGGGTTATACTCTAGCCAAAGAATACCAAAATCAGCTCTTAAAAAAACATAAATCCTTCAGCCGGTGATTTCCTGAGGTTATTCTAAGACCATTCCAGTTGATTTTTCCGACCTTAATGTTATTTATTTATATATTTTTTCACACTGAGATTAACTTAAGCACTAGTTCAGCAATTACATTCTGACCTCTCTTTCTATCTATCTATTGCCAGACGCCTCAATCCCGTAAGGGGTGGCCACAAACAGATCGCCTTCATGTCTCCCTGTTCCCCGCCATTTCACTGCCCTGCTCCCAGCTCACACCCTCCTCTCTCATATACCTCTCCACTCCATCCCTCTATCTCATCCTTGGCCTCCCCCTCTGAACTCTCAAGCCAGAAATTAAGTTAACGAATAACACAGAGGCCTGCAACATGGGGGGTAGCTGTATATTCCTTCCACTGCCACTGTTAACATTCATATATTCTTTACTTAATAGAGAAAATTTGCTTTACTATGAGGACACGATTCTTCTCCTGACGCTAGTTTTCGAAGTCCCAGGACACCCTAAAAGTAGTGGTAGTAGCAGAAGTGGTGGTGGTGGTAGTAGTAGTGGTGGTGGTAGTAGTAGTGGTGGTGGTAGTAGTAGTAGTGGTGGTGGTAGTAGTAGTAGTAGTAGTGGTGGTGGTGGTAGTAGTAGTGGTGGTGGTAGTAGTAGTAGTAGTAGTGGTGGTGGTGGTAGTAATAGTGGTGGTAATAATAGTAGTAGTAGTGGTGGTGGTAGTAGTAGTGGTAGTAGTAATAGTAGCAGTAGTAGTAGTAGTAGTAGCAGTAGTAGTAGTAGTAATGGTGGTGGTGGTAGTAATAGTCGTGGTAATAGTAGTAGTAGTAGTGGTGGTGGTGGTAGTAATAGTGGTGGTAATAGCAGTAGTAGTAGTGGTGGTGGTGGTGGTAGTAATAGTGGTGGTAATAGTAATAGTAGTAGTAGTAGTAGTAGTAGCAATGATAAAAATAACAGCATTGCTTTATACCTCCAAACGATTATATTCACTTCGGGTAAGGCCTCTTTGCCTGAATGGGTCATGAAAGCTGCAGTATAATAAGAATCACCTATGCAGCAGATCTACCTTAAATTTAGCAGAATCGTGTGTATATAGGAAGAAAAACTACTTGGCATTTATGCCCTGGAATAATTAGCAAGGGTTTGAGAATGAGGGACACTGGGGGACAAAACACATACTGACCGTAGTCTTTACATTATCACCTGTCTATCTATCTATTGCCAGACTCATTAATCCCGTAAGGGGTGGCCACAAACAAATCGCCTCCATGTCGCCCTGTCCCCCGCCACTTCATTGCCCTGCTCACAGCTCACACCCCTCTCTCTCATATACCTCTCCACTCCATCCCTCCATCTCATCCTTGGCCTCCCCCTCCCTCTTCCCCCCCTCCACCTCACTCACATACTCTTCTCGTCAGTTTCTCACTCTCCATCCTCTCCACATGGCCGAACCACCTCAGTGTGTTTCTCCTAACGCTTCCTATCACATCCACATCCACACCACATTATCTCATATATGGATTTTAGCAGGTTGGAGCGCCCACCATCCAGTAACTTGATGTTGTGCTGCCTTCAAATGACTCTGAGCTAAGTGACACGGCAAATCGTTTTCTGAAAGCCATGAAATAGTCTACTGCAACGAGCGGTAAACATGTAACCCAAAAGACGCCTGGTAGTGTAGTGGTTTATAGCGCCTCAACTTACTGTGGCTTATAAAGGTTTAGATCCGAGGAATAGTTGGGGTTTATTGCTCATATGATGCAACAAAGGATAAAGGACTGGTCACTTTTACCTTCAATTCCGGGACAAGTATTTTTATTCCAGACACCTACATGAGAAAGTAATACTGGGGTGGGTTATGAAATGATGCCTGGATTACAAGCTGTATGTAATCAATAATTTAGTGTAGGAAGGTTTTTATCACCTGATGGCTGCATCCTTATTGTGGTCACTTGCCCTCCTTGCAAGCTGTCAGTCTAAGGTTTGTCGTAATTTAAGGCTTTTCCTGAGTCATTGGCTGTGATATGAGTGATACTTTTTTACTACACACACACACACACACACACACACACACACACACACACACACACACACACACATACACACACACACACACTCTCTCTCTCTCTCTCTCTCTCTCACACACACACACACACACCCGCGACACAAGACCGGGAGCTATGTTTTGATCGCCTTCTGTGAGTATGTGTGTGTGTGTGTGTGTGTGTAATTCACCGGGTCGGTCAGGATCACTGTCTTGATGGTCGTGATCGTCAGCTTTTACCCTCCCGGAAGGGAGCTGAGAGCTCATATAGTCCGATCTAAGGGCAAGGCTGTGACCTTCACCCACTCACACACCCGTCCCCTTGCTCAAGGGGGACAGTAACCACCCACTTCGTCAGTGAAACTTTTCGCAACCTGAGCGAGGCGCGAACTCCCGTGTGTGTGTGTGTGTGTGTGAGTATGTGTGTGTGTGTGTGTGTGTGTGTGTGTGTGTGTGTGTGTGTGTTTACATTAAAGAAATAGAGGTGAAAATTATGTGGCCTGAGTCAAGACAAAGTATACGTGCATTCATCCACCAAAGCTGTGTCTTCAGTCTCAGTCCACACCTCCATCTCTAAACACCTGAACATCTCCACCCTTTAGCTCTTACTAATATTAAGCACTACTTTTTTTTTATGCATGAAAGAAGGAACCAAAGGCCAGGAGCCCACAAATAGTTCCTTCCAAGAAAAAAAAATACAAAAGAGAGCCAAATTCAAGATCCGTTCATTTCGAGATGCCTGGACACACTGGGTTTGAAAGACTGGAGGTCATAGGAAGCAGGAAATACAGACAGAGGGAGACAGTTCCAGTTACAGTGTTACAGATGAAATACTCTTCTAACAACTTTTGCTCAGTTCATGCTTTACTTTGACAGTGTTCTTTGACTCCGACGGACGACACGAATTTTGTCGATGAATGTACATAAAGAGCGGTAAGAAAAAAAATCTCATTAATTCAGTTATCACAGTTCCACCGAAACTAAAACTGTGCATCGTCGAACTATTACATATATGTTTATTTCAGGTTTCACAGCAATATAGAACTAGACGGGGAAGGTAGTGTGGATGAGGTTGCGGGGGGTGAGCATAGTTTCACACACACCCACTTTGTCGACACTGGATGGTTGGAGTCGCTGCGCTGTCACTCTTCTGTATAATGCATTACCTTCCCTTTTTCACGCCTTCATGATAAGTTGTCAAATCTCTTGGTCCTTTCTTCTCTACCAATTCCCTTTCCTCCTTGCTATTCCCTCACCTTCACTCCTTCATTAGCTCTTTCGATCAATCAGTTATAATATTTTTGTCTCCAATCTTTGTTCGTCTTTCATCTGGTCATCATATAAAGTTTCCATTTCTTCTTCACCCATTCTTACCCGCTTCCCTTCATCATGCCTCACCCTTCCTGCAGCCCCTCTCTGCCCGCCCACCATTCCCCCACACTACATAATACATTTCCATTCCCTTCATTATCTCTACCTCCCCCTTGTCGTAAAAGCTCACTTAAAAAAGATTGAATTAGCTGAAATTACTTTACCCGACTGATATGAGACCCGGGAGAATTTAGGAGGGTCTACAAAGTGTGTGTAGTTATTTTTTCTTAATATCATGTGTAATGGACAAGAAAAGTGGAGGTAGACGGAGTGAGAAGAGAAGCAGAGAGAAGAGCTTAATTCCTTTACTCTTTCTGTCTTATACATACTCTTTCAGGACGATTACATTTCACCTTGAGAGACTCTTCGACCTGGAGGGGTTAGCTGTAGAATTTATCAGCAATTCCACCACCAATGGCCAGCCCTATGTTGGGCAAAATCGAATGGTGACAGCTTGATGAGAGAGAGAGAGAGAGAGAGAGAGAGAGAGAGAGAGAGAGAGAGAGAGAGAGAGAGAGAGAGAGAGAGAGAGAGAGAGAGAGAGAGAGAGAGAGGTAGCAGAATAAGCATCACTCCTCCCCCATCGCCGCCTATTCGCATGCTATTCACTGGAGCTTATCTCACTCCCTCACTCCCTTCGCCGCAAGCCCGACACACACATATCTAGGCAGTGGAAGTAGCGAGTCAATCCTTCTTAATGGCTTAGATATATTACACCTAACGGCCATTACTGGGGGCTTTTCCGGGGTGAGAATGAAGGCCTCACTAAATCTCAGGGGCTGCCTCTCACTGCTCACACTTTCACATCTGCTTGGTCTATCTATCTATCTGTCTGTCTATAGCCCCACGCCCTAATCTCGCAAAGGGTGGCCGCAGACAAAACACCTCCAAGTTGCTCTATCGCCCACCATTTGTTTGCCCTCCCCCCAACTCACTCCCCCCTCCCTCATATACCTCTCAACTCCATCCTTCCACCTCATCCTCGGTCTTCCCCTCACTCTCCCTCCCTCCACTTCACCTACATACACCCTGTTAGTCAGTCTTTCATTCTCCATTCTCTCCACATGTCCAAACCGCCTCAATGTATTTCTTCTGATTTTCTCAGTCACGTCCACCTCCACCCCACAACGTTCTTTAACTTCTTCACTCGTCAGCCTGTCCCTCCATGTCACTCCACATGCTCCTCTCAGGTAACTCATTTCCGCTGCTCTCACACATAAGGTCTAAAAATTATCTTTAGACTTCCTCACGTACTTTCTGATATAACATCTTCTATACCATGGCGATGTGTTGAAAGTGGATGCCGTCTCGTGGTGGGACCTATATAACAGGGCGACTCCACGGCGATGTTATACAAATGTTCCTCAGCTCTTTCCCTGTTCCCTGAAAGGAGGATGGTAGAGTGCAGGAGAAGGGGTCATCAGCCTGCAGTCCAAAGAGTTTATTCGCATACAAGCCTCGGATCAAAATAACATACATTTATATAAATTTCATGAATATACAGGTATGATTAATACAAAAAATTCACGTACAGTTTAAATACATCTTTTTATTATGCTAAAGCAACAGCTGGTTCACAAGTACGCATTATGTATTGCTAAAAAAAGCATGCCATGTATTTTATCAATTTTGCCATATTGTTCACACCTTTCTTGATGAACTAAGCCTCCCTTAACGACACCCATTCTTGAAAATGTTCAGCACCAGGCAACGCATATGGTTAATTCAATGGATAACGAAACAAAATTGGCAATATCTGAAGTGAGCAATTTTATTATTCCTCTGCCAGATTTGAGAGTCTTTGAACCGCGAAAGCAACCCAAGTTATTTATTTATTTATTTATTTATTTATTTTTCATAAACTTCATCTCTTTTAACAACTACCAACCGGATGCAAATAATTTTCCTTCTCTGCCCACTGCACCACAGGCCATCGTAAAAGATGAGACCAAGACCAGCTTACTGTACCATAAATCGCCTTACTATTAATTCTTTCATCTTCTTTTGACCAAAACTTCGTCCTTTTGTAGCATATTCACGTAGCTCAGTGGCAGGAAAGGCAGTGCATATCCTCGTGACTAACATTGCAGTCTGGTGTTACTCATCTGTTACACCTCAGCAATCTGGATGGAGAAATGGCAGTTTTAGGTGAAACTGAAGTAAAAAGCATACAGTGTTGTGAGGAGTTATAGATTCTACGGTAAATTTTTAGAAGTAACCAATGTTTTCTTTTATTATTATTTTTATGTTTTTCAGTGCAAAATACTGTGTTTTAAATAGTTTTGACCTTCATTTTGGGGGGAAATTCCCCCTTTTGGAATTTTGAGTATGATTTCCAAAAGAGGGTTTATCCCCCAAAATCAAGATCATAATTAATTAAAAACACACTATTTTGCATTAAACTAACCCAGACTAACAACCTAACCTAACCTGACCTAACTAACCTAACCTAACCTAGGGCCTGACATAGACTGAATGCACACGCCTGCACCAGCCAATATGGCGCAACATTCATCCGCTACTGAGCGATAGCCTAACCTAAGCCACTATATGACTACCCCTACAAAATTTGCTCCCTGACTCAAACTAGGCTTAAAAGGTAAGTCTTAGTTAGAATAGTTCAGGGACGTAATATAATGAAAATTGGTAACGTTGGTTACTTCTAAAGTTATACCGATTCTACCATATTTCCATACCCTACAATACCGTACAACGTTACCATAAGTAGAGGTATAATTCTCCCGTATTACAAGATTATACCATATCTTGTTAGCCTCCTTACCAAGCCCCGAATCTCTATTATATTAGTAGACAAAATCAGTGTCCCTACAAGAGGCACTATAGTTTTATCTGATTACCAAACCACTATTCTCAAATTTACGTTTTCTTACGGCGCCCATAACCTTTCCATATTACCAGTCCACTGCAGAGTCACTATAAAAAGTACCATAGTTCTTCCATATAACCACAGTACACCATGCAACGGTCGGTATAGGGAACTCTACAGCCCTCCCATACTACCCCATATCAGTGCTACCTTAAATTCTTCCATTACCATACCAAAGCACTGTCACTCTATGAACGAAGATAGCCTGCCATATTAACATGCTGCCACATTCCTTATTATTGTCATTATAAAGAACCCCATAACTCTCAATCTATCTATTGCCAGACGCCTTAATCCCGTAAGGGGTGGCCATAAACATATCGCCTCCAAGTCACCCTGTCCCCCGCCATTTCATTATCCTGCTCCCAATTCACACCCCTCTTTCTCATATACCTCTCCACTCCATTCCTCCATCTCATCCTTGGCCTCCCCCTCCCTCTCCTTCTCCACCTAACTCACATACAATCTCCTCGTCAGTCTCTCACTCTCCATCCTCTCCACATGGCTGAACCACCTTAGTGTGTTTCACTTAACGCTTTCTATCACATCCACATCCACATCCACACCACAACGCTCCTTCAGTATTACCTTGCTATACCGTAAAGTACCAAAACCACGTCGCCCAAAAGAACTACATTCCTCCTGCATTATCCACAACGTAGAATGTTATTATATGGGATTGCACTATATTGTTCTATAACTGAAGTAAGATGCACCACAACCCTTTCATACGACCATGCCATAATATCAGCCTACCTGTCTTTTGTGTAGGTGCCTTATTTTCGTAAGGGGTTGCCACAAACAGTCGCCTCCGTCACATGCCTTAGCAAAATAATTGAATCAAACGCAGTAGTCCTATTAATACATCGAAGTGTCACCATAAGTATTATTATGATTATCTCACATTACCATATTATAATTATGTGTCACAGCAAAATGATGCACAATTGCTCTTCAAATTACCATGCCAAACCATACCATCACAGTTGTTGGGAACTGTATTACATTCACATCTCTTCCACTCTCCTTCTTTCCCCTTCCTTTAGACTATCTCCTCTTTATTTCTTCCATTCTTCTTCTTCATCCCCATCCCGTCTCTCTTTCAACTCTTCCTTCCCTCCCTCCATCCCTCTCTCATTGTTCCTTATGACGAACGAGCGAGCGAAGCAAGCGAACGATGTTTATTCTCATTTAAGTCTGGAAATCAGCCCGACCCAACCCGACTGTTACGCTAAGGAGAAATTTCATTTCTATGTGAAGCAAAGTTGAAATTCTTTGTGCATATGATATATTCATTCAATAAATTTTGTTATCTACGGGTACTAAAAACACCCATTAAGGCGTAGGAACCCCTTGTAATCCCGAGTTTTCCAAGGGACTCTGTGTGTGTGTGTGTGTGTGTGTGTGTGTGTGGGTAGGTGGGTGGGTGAGTGTATGTGATGGAATGTCTTTCGATCCAGTCTATTTTTCATTGTTCAGCTAACATCACGAAGAAATAATATATCAGAAGGAAATTGTGTTAACCTGGCGCTCGCTCGCTCGTCACGGGCTCACAAAGCACCCACTCACTGTACCCCTTTTCATATCTTTTTGTCATCTCCTTTCATTCTCTTTCTTCCTCTTGTCTCTCTGTTCTGCTCTTCCCCACCGTCACCCTCCCTCACTGCACCATTCACTTGTATATACGAGTCCTTATCGTCCCGGGTGTGCACAGTGGAGTGGGCATCTCAAAGGGTACCTGGTGAGTAGAGTGGGACGTGTGACATCAAGCTTCGGTGAGTTTTCATCTTCTTTGGGGCGCGGTTAGACTTGGTATTTTCTAGAATCTATAGTTTACCAGTAAGTCACTCTTCCACCTTACCATCAGGCTGCCACAATTGGTTTATAGACACCATATAAAGCATTAGATTAGGAATGAGAATAGAAATAGAAATTAGTACTTTAAGCACTGTAAACTGTCCCGCATTTTAACCATTTCACTGCCTTCCATTTAGAAAAATTTATTTTCCACCATCATCCATTTCTCATTCATTCTGTTTTGATATTTTTGGTGCAGAATTTTTGGTTGGGTTCAGAGCCAGTTGCAATCGACGATGGAAATCCTATTATCCTTACTCATGCGTTAGGTCTGGTCGCTGACACGTACGGGAGACTTATGTATTCGGATAACTGTGTTTCGGCCATAGATAACTACTCAAATGTGCTGAAAAAAAATACTTGTATAGAATTAACGAAGGACTGAATTATGAACATGTGTTTTAAACTCTGAGTATGTATTTGTGGCACTTGTTTTTAAGACATTATTCTTTTATTTCTAAATGTTACGAAGCTGTGCAATTGTTCAAAGATTCCAGAACTACTCTCTCTGACAAGATTATGTTTTCACCCCTGTTTGTTTGTTTGTTTGTCTGTTAGCAGGATTAATCAACAACTAAAAGAGAGATCTGGACCAATCTGATGGGTAGGTAGCCCATGTCTCAGGGAACAATCGATTAACTCTTGGGACCGATCCGGGTCGTATTGCAAATTCTGGGTCCAGAAAACATTTTTTGTGAAACTCTAATCAGTGATAACAAAACCAAACCCATTATGAAGAGTGGTTTGGATATTGCATTGCCCTTGTCGGAGAGATGCGCTCCACTGAGTGCCCCTCTAGTTTCTTATAGCATCAAACTGTTTAATGAGAAATGTACTAACATTCTGTAGACGACAAACTGGGATACACCCATCGGAAGAGATATGCTGGAAAAGAAAGACATAAGTGCATTGTAAATAGAGAAAATATCACTCCATCATCACGGGTACTGGTGTGCCGATGTGTATCTGCCTGCATACTAAAGGACCCAAATGGGATGCCAGATAAGAGGAAAAAATTACTTGGGATTCATTTTGCAGTTTGAAGCCGACTACATTGGCTGCTGGCTGTCTGAGTCCAGTGAATTATGGATCTGATCGACACCATTAATAGTGAAGGGGTTAACAAATGATCTCAATAAATAACAAGACAACATCCAGTCGTATAAATTAAGCCTGATAATTTTCTTACTGTTATCCGGGTCTCGCATGATATGATCTATATACTGCCAAGATCTTAAATGGCAAGAAAATTAATATATCACACCCAATCCTCTCCATCCATATCATTCTTTTGTGGTTTGCTACGGTAAATAACTTAAAAGGTAATTGATTTTTCTAATGTCTGACCTAGAACGCCTATAATCACAGTCAGTCTCGTGTTATACCCCTCAATCGCAGCACATCACTTTCTCGTCTCCACCTGCCATTTTCGTAGTTCACCTCGGTAGTACAGTCGAGTTGTAATTATTAATGCATTCCCGACTTACTGAGCTTCACTTTGATCGGGTACATCCATATGCAATCACTTTCACTCTATTTCCCAAGCCAGTAACCGTGAGCTGTGAGTGGAGAGCCTTTGTGCCTACATGCCCTATTACAAAAGTTTGCATGTATATTGCTTTCCGAGTAGGCCATTCAGAGAGAGAGAGAGAGAGAGAGAGAGAGAGAGAGAGAGAGAGAGAGAGAGAAAGCCTTATTATTCAAAATGAAGCCATAAACCTGTATCAAGTGGAGAGTAAAAACCTGACAAGAGTAGCGAATGAGAAAGACTTACTAAGGAAGAGGAAAGACTGAAGATGAAGTGGAGAAACAGAGTGTGAAAGTAATGGATTCCATAAATGTATTTTTTTATTTAATAAAAGAAAAACAACAAGTAACAAAGAATGAACTTATCTCGCAGAGCTTGCAATATTTGCCCCTTAAAAAAAATATATATATCAAATGGTAGGCAAAATTCAAGATCCGTTTTCTTCGAGATGCCACGATTCCCATCCCGAAGACCAGATGTCACAGACACTGGTAAAACGGATTGAGTAAGGCAATTGCAATGTTGACTAGTTGCATAAACCTGAGGTTTAACTCAAGCATTAAAGAGCTGTGCTGACCAAGAATGGGCCTGTGTCACCGGGGCGGTGTTGCATACCTGCCTTAAGGACAGGGATGCAAGTAGGCAGTTGAGAAAAGCCGTGAGCAGAGCAGTAGCGGTAAGGAGATTAAGCATTGTGGTGAAATACAACAAGGCTAAAGATGTAGCCCAAAAGCCAAGTTAATGGAAGAAATAGCGTAAAGCAAAAAATGAGATAGATTTTATGCATATCGTATTCTTGCAGACCAGGTAAAGATAGAAGGAGTTAGAATCAATGGACTGGGACGAAATGGATTTAGAAAATTTGTGGAATACATAATAGGGAGTATTTGGTTAGAAACGCTAATGGTGTGGAGAGGTTTACAACAAGTAAGAAAGGTACATTTTTTCAAAACAGAAGGAAGAAGGAACCAAAGGCTAGAGCTTGCAAGGCTGTTTTCTCCAAAGATAAAAAAAAAAAAAGAGCCAAAGTCAAGATCCATTCAATTCGAGATGCCTAGACACATTGTGTATAAGAGACTGGAGGTCATAGGAGGTAGGAAATGCAGAGGGAGGAAAACAGTTGGAGAGGTGACCTGTTGCATATATGAATGACTGGGAGTAATGGTTAACTCTCGCATTACATAGTTTGACAGAAGAAAAGGGATGAGAGTTTGCTGTCACACGAGTGCTAAGCGTCCGCCGTTGTGGCGGAGGGATGCAGGTAGACAGTTCAGAGAAGCAGTGACCATCCAAGTAGCGACAGAAAAGAGATAAAGCTGTAACAGTGCGGCGAAGAGACAGAGGCTGAAGGGAGCCAGTAAGAGAAGGAGAGTTAATGAGACAAAAAACCTTTGACTCCACCTTGTTGAAAAGAGCTGTGTGTGGGGAGCCTCCCCACACATGATAGTTGTACTCTACAAAGGGGCGAATAAAACCCGTGCATGAAGTCAACAGCTGTGCAGGGGTAAAGGCACGGAGTCAGCTTAGGACACCTAATCTCTTGGAAGCAGATTTTACAAGAGAGGTAATAATTATGATCTTTCTAACATAAACTCCGATAGAATGAAACCCCTTGTATGTTCAAAGATAATGCAAGATTGAGTTGGATATTGTCAAAAATTAAAGGATACTTCTAAGGAAGATTTTGACTGGTTGAAGTATGTAAGAATTGAGTTTTTGATGTTTTAAAAACAACAAGATTACATATACCCCAGTTACAGGTATGAGCCAAGTATGTTTGGTGGGATGCTGAGGTTCAAAGGGCAGTGGAGGTAATGAGAAAAGGTGGCTAGAATCTATCTATCTATCTATCTATTGCCAGACGCCTCAATCCCGTTTGGGGTGGCCACAAACAAATCGCCTCCAAGTCGCCCTGTCCCCCGCCATTTCACTGCCCTGCTCCCAACTCACACCCCCCTTTCTCATATACCTCTCCACCCCATCCCTCCATCTCATCCTCGGCCTCCCCCTCCCTCTTCCCCTCTCCACCTCACTCACATACACTCTCTTCGTCAGTCTTTCACCCTCCATCCTCTCCACATGGCCAAACCACCTCAGTGTGTTCCTCATAACGCTTCCTATCACATCCACATCCACACCACAACGCTCCTTTATATCCTCATTCGTCAGCCTATCTCTCCATGTGACTCCACAGGCTCCTCTTAAATAACTCATTTCCACTGCTCTCACTCTTGACTTGTGTCCTTCCAACAACGTCCAACTAGAATCGATACAAGAAAAGGATCAGATCAAAGAAGAAAATAATATGCTGAAAGTACTAAACATGTGCAGAGAGCAGTAAAGATAAAAAAGGGAAATACATAATGATATTGGAATGAAAAGGAAAGCAGCTGATTTCGAAAATAGAAAATTATTCTGGAAACTGGTGTGGAAATGTTGAAATGTGGTTGGGAAAAAAGGGTGAGGGATGAAAGTCGAAAAGTACTACCAAATGGAAGTGAAGTAAGAAGCAAGATAGAAAGAATATTTCTGAGATACTGGTGCATAGAAATGGTCGAAGCAGAGTAGTACTGAGCAGGATTGGGTTTGGTGGTGTGCAGAGAATAGTGTGTTGCCAGAAGATATGACACTGGAAGAGGTGAAAATTGCTCTGAAACAGGTGAAAAATGGAAAGACATCAGGTGTTTTTGGTTGCTACCTCGGTGTGACTGGTCAAGTAGACCCACCAGTAGCAGACAATCAGCGGCCTCTGTAGGACTGGACCATACAGTGAACCTAAGTTCCCTTACGGCACACAGCACCACGCCACAGAGAGAAGTGGAGGGATTATTTAAGGATTTGGTTCTTGGATGGACGCGACTTTTGCGTCTGCCCACCTGGTTAACAGGGTCAGTATAATAGACTCCGCATCATCTCTTTATTTGGTTGTATGGTTACCACCTAATTATGCAGCTAAATGTTTCCTGGTGTGCAGGAAACCATTTGGTTTATCACTCAATGTAGTCACCTGAAGTGGCAAGAACAGTGAGAAAAGTAACAGGAAGGATGGGAAAAAACAGGAAGAGGGGAGAGCAGACACAGCAATGATAATGATGAAGGAAGAAGTAGGCAATACTAGATAGAGTGAAAATGATTGCCCCCCCCCCCCACTATCATGCATCCGGTGTTGATGGAAAATACACAGAGGTGATCAAGAGTAGTGGAGAGATTGGAATGAAGTGTTTCAATGTAAGAGACCTTGGATGACTGGAACTGCATAGTGGAAGAAAATTGAAATTTTGCCCCCGTACAAAAACAAAGGTGCTCGAAGCGAGTGCAAATATTATCGTGGTATATGATTTGATTGTAGTAAGAAAGGCGTATAAAAGAATTTTTATCAAGGAGGTAAGGAATATATGAGAAGGCTTAGTGTGTGACGGACAGGGAGGCTTTCGAAGTGGTGGAGGATGTATGGATCAAATATTAGCAATGAGATCGACAGTGAAGAAAATCTGTGAAAACAGCTGTTAGGTATTAGTGCCTCTTATGGATCTTGAAGAAAGCATAAAAATTGTAAATACAAACTGCATATTGAAGGTTTTGCGTATGTACAGTTTTCTTGTTTTTGTTTAGCCCCAGTCTCTCTGATCAAGCAGACCCGTCGATCACAGGTAACAAGTGATTAAGGGGGGTCCGTCCTACAGATACAGTTCAGTACTTTCACCTTGTAGGCAGATGATGCTGTGCTGCTGCCTGGCAGTGAACAGGAATTTTGCAGATCGGTGCGTCATTTTGCTGATATCTGTGAACATCGTACCTTGAAAGTAAATGTAGATAAGAATAAAGTGATGGTTATTGAGGAACAAAGTGACTCCCAGTATGATCCACTGCTTAATGAAGAGAGACTTGTACTGATGAGAGAGGTTACGTAGCTGGATGCAGTTGTAGAAAAGAGAGGAACATGTGCGATGGAAGTGGAAAAGAGAATGGCCCAGGGAACGAAAACTGTTGGTGCCATAAAGACCTTGATACGCAACAGAGGCCTGAGCGTGGCAGCTGCAAAAGGATTACATGAAAGAATTTTAGTACCTACACTAAGGTATGGGTGTGAGACTCTGGTGTGGCTCGAAAACGAAAAGTGAATAGTTATAGCAGAGGAAATCGGAGTATTCTGCAGAAACATTTGTGGAGTGAAGAGAGTGGATAGGAGAAGAAATAAAGTGATTCGTGAAAGATGTGGAGTAAGGAGGTCCGTGGACAACAGAGAATGAATATAAATAGTGTGGTGAAAACGATATATGTAAGTGAGCTTGAAGGTGGGACTAGGCGTGGTAGGCCAAGAGGAAGGAGGAGAGATATGGTAAATGAGTGTGTGAGAAGAAGTATGGAAGTAGACGACCCAGGGAACTGACAAGGGGTCGAACTAGCTGGAAGAAATTTTGGATGAAAAAGTTTATGACAAGGGTTTGGCACCTCGTTTTGACTAGACATTCTTTGGACTGAATATATATGATAGGTAAATATGAAGCTACATGTTGACAGGTTAACGTATCAGAAGGAGCCAAGATTTCGTGGGCTTGAAGGCTGAATAAAATTGCTCTTTAGAGTGTTATTGTTATTTTTTTTTTCAGGTATTTTAGGAGATGGTTTATGCATACGTAGAATATAATGAATAGTAAGGCAAGATGAATACAAAAAGTTAATACATCTGGGTATGAGAGTTATAAAGGATTATTATTAAAGAATTACGGACGTTTCGATGCCATCCTTTCGTGGAGCGCCTACCCACTCTCCTTATATGTGTGGTAGTGCATGGCTGCAAAAATATGTGAGGCTAACTAATAGTCTTTCCATCACAAAATGTTTGCAAATACCACTGTCTTCGCCTCCATACCGCCATTGAGCCCACATTGACCAACTCGGACCAAAAAAATCGATTTTTTTTTTTCATATTTTTGTACGTCGCCAGTACCGATAATTTCGCGCCGTTCGTCGCGCGCGATCTCCAAAATTTTGTTTTGGTATTTTTTTTGACGCTTCCTGGACTTTCCTCGACCTAACGTAAACAGAAAAACGCCGAGATCCATTACAGTTCTCGTTAAAACCTATCTATCTATCTATCTATCTATATTACCCTGATCATGACTGTAGGGTCCAGAGGTTAAGCTACTTATTTCCTACATTAAGGTGAGGATGATCAGTCTCGCTCACTTTATAAGGAAGCAATATATCCCTGCCATGCCATCGATGCACCCTCTTACGTACCCCAGCCTGATGGAGCCCCTCAGCACTGAAAGGCCACATGACTTAATCTACTTGTACGGTTACCACTAAATGTGTTTGATAAAATTAAAGTTAATCTGGTTGAGGTAAGTTGAGGAGGCCATCATCCACTCATTGTACAGTTGTATTGCCTACTTCTTCCTTCATTTTTATCACTTTTTCTGTGTCTGTCTTCCTTTCTTCCTCATTCTCTCAACCTTCCTTTCTCTGTTTTCTATTCTTCTTTCCACCCAGTGGCGATTTGCACTAATTATGGTGCCCCTATTAACTGGGTAGAGACGCAAATGCGACGTCCATCTCGGAACCACACGTCTTTCGAAATCGTTCATTACACGGGACAGCCCTGCAGTAGCGACTGCTTGCCTGTTGTTGATGGGTCTGCTCGACCAGAGAGACTTGGTTTGCTCAAAAATAACAGTGAGTCTGGATGAATCTCAGGGTGAATGAGGATACATTATACAGAGAATGTGAGTAAGGGTGTGTTAAAGAGAATGAAAACAAGTGTGAAAGAATAAGCTACAGCCTGAAAGACAAAAGTGTGAATGAGTAAGAAGCGAGTGAGAGACTGAGAGTGCAGTGTGAGTGACAGCGAATTAGAGCAAAAGAGCGAGTTGGAATTTGAAAGTGAGTGTGCAAGCCAGACTGTGAGACAATGTATCTTAGTGAATCGGTGTGGGTGAGAAATTCAGAGTGTAAGAGAGAGAGAGAGAGAGAGAGAGAGAGAGAGAGAGAGAGAGAGAGAGAGAGAGAGAGAGTGTGAGAGTGATAAAGTATAATAATGAGAGTGGGTGAGAATAAAGGTGAATATAAGATTTTGTTATGTGCCAAGAGACAATTGGCTTAGTTAATTCACGGGTATTGGCAAACGTATGGCAGGGTAACTAATCGGGCGACAATACAAAAATCTTTGGTTATTCTTTGTCGGGGTAAATTGCTCTTGTGCATCTCCTCCACAGCCTTCAGTCTGACGTGTCCTGCTGCATACCAAGTTCTCTTCTGTCTCACACAACATCATTTCTCCAGCTGAGTTTTTGTCTTTATAATAATTTTCCTTCTAACTGCACGACACAGCCGCATCATTCACTCAAGCAAAATCATGTGTTGAGAAGGAAGAATTTTGCACCTTGTTGGATTAACTGATATTGTCCTGTGCTTACAAATATCTGCCAATTAACATGACAAACTGTGTAATCATCAATTATTCATGGTTCTTCTTCTTCTTCTTCTATTTCTCACAAACAGATCACAGTACCCTCTTTTCACTGCATTTTATCATTTCTATAATACCCGATGCTCTCCCATTCTTCAAAAACCAAAATAACTTTCTTCTCAGAGTCATGCAATATTCTGCCCACTCTAACTTATTCTAAAAATAACCTCTCTCCCCCCCTTGGATACTGAACTATAGCTAGAGAGTAACGTTTGGACATGCTGTTAGTCACGAAGAATTAATAAAGAAATGACTCAGAGCTGTATAGCACTGTCGAATTCTTCCATCGAGTTTAGGGAAAGAAATTGTAATGGGAAAACAAAATCTCTGCTTAGTTAAAGGGGTCAGTCTACATCCTTCAGGCTGACCACTAGTGTTATATTAAGTGTTGCCACCGTATGCACTCCCAGTCTGTCTGTATAGCACTCTCCAAAACATGCAACTTAAACTCTTGCTTCATTTCCATTTGAAAACCGTATCTTCCATATATTGTGACATCCGCCAGTGTCCTCATAACGAGTGGTGGGTAATACATTATTCCTCATCGGTTTCATTAATTACTTTTTTTTTTTTTTTTGTTGAGAATCAAGAATTTGTGAAACCAGCCAGAAACAATGCTTTGTCCCCAACTCATGTCTCTGGTCTTTCTCCTCCTGAAGCCGTCGTAACGCTCCAGCAAATGTTTTAACTTATCAGCGTTATCTGTCCTTTCACTTCCTTGTCTCACACCGTCATAGCTTCATCCTAAAGAATGCTTTCGTTATGCCCAAGTTTATATCTGTGTTCATTCTGTCATCCTCTGTCTCCCCAGTTCCAAGCTCGAATTTTATCCCGCTCAACTCCCCCACCACCTCCCGATAAAGAGCAGGAACCAAATCGGGCAGGAACGTGTTTTCCCCTCATAAATCGGGTAATGGGTTTCCGATACGGGGTGAGGCAAAGACCGTTCTACCCGGCACGGATGCTGGCCAGGCTAGGCAGGGCAATTTGGGGCAGGAAATAAAGAGTTGGCAAAAAATAGTCTGCCAGAAATAGTGTGGAGAAAAATAATTACAGAGATGGAATATCGTGGAAAAATAAATTAGGAGAGCCTTGTTAGCCTGTCACCACTGCCTGATAAGTGGGAGGAAACGAGTTAGTTGGTATATATTGGTTTTAATGGGGAGGAAATTTGGAGATTTTATGAGGATATGGCCCTGGGGGGAGAGCGACTCAGAAATCTTGTGGAGAAAAATACACTTAACCTAATAGACCGGTGACGTCTTTTGCTACTTATTCTTACCACTTAAAGAGATTGTATTCACTTTAGGGTACATTCACCGATGGTCTTCTACATGATAGAAATTGTAAGATAATTCACGAAGCTTTGGAATTGTCTTGCTCGTTTCCAATTTGATTAGTTTGTATTTAACTTGTGTCATCACCTGTAATATTCTATGGACTACAGTTACCTTTCTAGGCAATTCAGTGTACTATTTCTTGTATTGTAATTACTGAATGCACGTAATGTTTAAAATGTAGCTGTGGTCAGTATATTAACTATATTTATGTCTATCTATCTATATGTAAGTGTGTATGTATGTATGTATGTATATATAAGGAAGATAGACATATATAAGGGGAAATACCTTTTCACACCGGTAGAAGAGAACGGGTATAACTGCATCAAATTAAACAAGACGATCCATTAGCTTGCGAGCAGAATCCGGAACGCTATATGCTATTCTTATTCATGAAAAACTCGATTACAGCCAGGAAATTTTCTTTGTCTAATATTAAAACTGATTTAACTATTTATTGTTGTTGCGGTGCCAGCCTCATATGGAGTGAACCCGGAGGACTGCAGGATGACGCCCCCTCTCTCCCGCATTCCACCTTTTACTTTTCGGGGGATGTAGAGGAGGCTTAGGAAATATTTGTATAATTGGGCAGCGGAACTTCCAGACTACGCCGGTGCCACTGGGTGAAAACATCCTTCTCCAACACCAACCAGTTATTTTACACGCAAAAGAAAGCTAATTATGGTGCTTTTAGAAACTCTGCCTATTAGTCTGTATACCTTGTTTATTTACGATAACATAATTAATGAAAATGAAGGCTTGGAATTATGCTTATCCCCTGCATGAAGATCAGAAAGGCAGACATTCAGTTTTTGTTTAGTCTCATCTTCCCCCAAACTACGAAAGGCAACTATCGAGTTTACAGTCCTGACCCCTGTTTCAGTTTGAGGTATGAACAGGCTGCAGTAAAAGGGACCTCGCCGAGTATTCCATGGCAGGCCGTAAAATAAAACACGGTACTTCTCGGTGGCAGGCATAGCGTACAGTACTTAAGATTACTGTACAACATTAACACCGCTTTGTCAGATCAATGAGGCGACTGCTAGTAGTCGTGGGATATTGGTGATTGCTTTCCCGCCTCTCTTATGTAACACATATAGTATTATCACAAACAGTATGCGCCTACATGTTATAATTTACCATAATATTGAGTCGAGTGTCTGTCATGTTGGATGTTGGCTGGGCTATGGGGAAGTCAGCTGACTAGAGACTGTTCTCGCATCCTTACGTAGAAGCACGAATGAAGGCTATAAATGATATGGGGTAAAGCAGCCACTCCAGCCCTCCATCTCATCCTTGGCCTCCCCCTACCTCTCTACCCCTCCACCTCACTCACATACACTCTCCTCGTCAGTCTTTCACTCTCCATCCTCTCCACATGGCCAAACCACCTCAGTGTGTTTCTCCTAACGCATCCTATCACATCCATATATATATATATATATATATATATATATATATATATATATATGTATAATTGTGTGTGTGTGTGTGTGTGTGTGTGTGTGTACAGTACAGCCTATATACGCACTGAGACTTCAATTATGTAAAAGGAGTATACTACTGTAATACAAATGCAAGAGTAAAAAAGGAGGAGGAATCATACTTAAGGATAAAGTGGAGGAATACATGAGGTAAATTGGTTGTAACCGGTGGTGGCGGGTGGAAATAAAAGGTGTAAAGGACCTTGCAGACATACAGTCACTGACCTCCATAAGTATGTAAACTCATGCAGTGAAGAGATGTGATCATATACTTAGGCTCAGAGAAGGAGAACATGAACACATGACAGAATCTCGTCAACGAACACGTGTACAACAATCGCACGCAAAAAGATTTTTACACAATAAATTCAGGGAACAGGTGCACACAACTGCAATGCACACAACATATCCAGTCAGCAGATACAAGCGTTTATTTGCCAAGCCGATGGGGTGAGGAGAACATATGACGTACATAAATCCAGACACGCCTCTCTGTTGTCAAAGCTGCGTGTTGCACCTATACAATACGGCTACGGATTGCCACTACTGCTACTTGTGTTGTTGTTGGTGTTACTGTTAGTATTGCACCAATCTCATCTGAACCTGAATCCGTTGGATTATAGGCTGAAACTGCCTCTGTTCTGCAGTCCATCCTCCTCCTTTCGTGGATAAGGAAGGACTTGAGGGACGTTCACATAACTAGATGTCTGGTTATATCAGTGCCAACGCGTGAAGGCGTCCCTCTCTAGCATCAGGCTAGGGACTGGTACTTAATTTCCACAACGTATCACAACGAAAAGAATTTTTTTTACATGGCAGTTTTAGACCCCTGAAACTGACTGAAATTTGTTCTTATTTGCAGATTAAAGCTGCCTACCTTTGCGGGGACGGGCTTAAAGATGTGGGGTAGGGAAGCCTGTGGACACTAGAGGCAAAGAGAGTGTGCCTAGGTAAGTGGTTCTCAACCTCGGGGGGTGTTCCGTTTGTGGTGTGGGATGTGATGTGGTGTGATGTGTGTGTGTGTGTGTGTGTGTGTGTGTGTGTGTGTGTGTGTGTGTGTGTGTGTGTGTGTGTGTGTGTGTGTGTGTGTGTGTGTGTGTGTGTGTGTGTATTTGTGTGTGTGTGTGTGTATCACGAGGAACTACTGATTTATATTCAATATTAATAGTCTGTGTTTCCTCCTTCAAAGCATATTTTTCTTTGAAGTTGTTTTTTTCTCTTCATGTCATGTCTGTCACGTTGTTGCCTTCTTGCTTTTTCTCTCTTTCTAATCTGGTCATTTCGTGAGAGAATTATTGGAAATGGAGAAGGTCTGGGAAAATACTTTTTTTTTTTTTTTTCGTACAAGAGACAGCTACGGAACTATTAGAGTGGAAAAGAGGAGAGAAAACGGGAGAAGTCGTAGCAGTAGTAAAAGCAGTTGCAACCCCAGGCTAATCCGAACGTCAGCACGTGGACTGCAGAAAAGTTGGCGCTGATACCTCTAGAAAGTCACCCCCTTGATGTGGACAGCATTACATCAAGCATGATTGAACCAAGGCTTTTTTTTGCATTAGTCGAAGGGTAAGAGAAACGAATGTATACTTCCCTGCAGAAAGTATACTCGGATGGCTCTAGCCGCCCATCACAGTAATAACAAAAACATCTGGATGACACGTTGAACCCTGACTTTTAATTTACACCGTATTAGGAGTAGGATAAATTTTGTCTTATTTGCTTCCTAAAAGCTCCATTCCTGCACATTTGAACACGCCACAGTACCCCATATGACCAACACTCTTAGCTACACACAACTCTGCCTTTCATCAGTTCCCAGAATCCTTGCATTTATTTATTTATTTAATTCTTTTTTTACGTGATACATTTTTGCTGAGATCATATAATTCATGCAAATCAAGTTTCTCAGAGACTGCACGTGTTTAACCTATCATCTGTTTTCATTAACTCTGCTTTTTTGCTGGCTTTACACAGGGGCCTCTTTCGTTCCTGAGTGGAATGAAGTCTCATGTGTGAAGACTGGCTATATATATCATAATTAACGGGGTGGAACCAAAGCCGCTTCATCTCACTGACTCCTCCTTATTTACCGATTGCTTTCTTCTTCATGTTCATCATCATCATTGTCATCATCATCATCATCGTCAACTTCATCATCTTCATCTTCATCATCATCTGGAGAGCGCGGTAGCTCGGTGGTAGGGTGTCGGGCTCGTAATCGTGAGGTTGCGATTCGCGCCCCGCCCGGTGGTTGCTGTGCTGGGAAGGGTAGCTCTCTCCTGTAACCCTAGCAGGGCTATATGATCTGATGAGTTCTAGCTCGGGGATTAATCCCCTTCATCATCATCTTCATCATCTTCACCTTCATTTCTCTCTCTCTCTCTCTCTCTCTCTCTCTTTCTCCTACTCATTGCTTATTTGAAGACATTACTCTCCATTACTATTATTGATACACAGCAACCGTCTAGGTATACACTCTCGCTTCCTTTGTATAAACACCTTCACGTTTTAAATACACAACCAGTCATACGTAGAAAACGCTTCCTCATTTGGAAGTTTGCTAATGGAATGTAATACCTCAGTCGTAGATTTTGAGCCAACATCTGGTCCTGCATTACCACTAATGGTCTTATATCAGTTGTGTACCGACCAGAAATATATGTTTGGACACTTTGGTGAGGATCTGGCAAACCTCCATCCTGGCCCTCTAGTTCGTTCTCGCTGATTAACAACTGCATGTAGAATAATGAGACTATATTGGAACCAAAGATCCCTCCGTCACTTTAATTACGGTACATCAGTTGAGTATGCTGTGAAAGTTTATATTCCAGTCTGGTTTGCAATCAAATCAAGGCCATCAAATTCTGATGGTCCTCGCAGTCTGTGGAAGCTATGTTCAGCAGCTATATACTGCCTGATCATCTTCGTGACATTGGTAGTAAGTACTCAGTCGCAATGCATTCGTTCACAGTGAGAACAATCCACAGGCAATACCAGGGGATGAATGCCCACAAATTCGAAAACTGGCTGTCAGAGGAATACTTTTTGCCATATCATCATTTAATCAGACTTCTTGGATCAGGCAGCTCAAAGTGCCTGAGATTAATTTGGAAGCCACCCACTATACAGATATGATCCTTAGCTGGCAAAAAGAACCTCGTTTGGAGCTACCTGTACTGAGAGGCATACTAGAAGATAAATTGAGGGTATGCTGTGCGAAGAGACATTCCACCTTTAGATGAGAAATATCGATTTCAATTTTCAAGTTTTCCTTGCCACACGCAAGCAGTTGAGCGTGGAATCAAGCTACTTACAAACGCTTCAAGTTCAGTTCATGGTTAGGAACGAAGGCATGGTTACATCGAAGCAAAATTGACTTAACATAATGCAATGCCTTCATTCGATAAAAAGTCTGATTATTAAGTAGTGTAACTGTGTAAGACACGACAAAACCGTGCTCACATATGGATGGGTGACGGGTGGGCATGGCTAGAATTCGACATGCAGCCATCTCCTCAAGGTGAATTCGGGTGATTTAAGCAAAATATCCTGTTTCAATTAGCAAATATCTGTAGCTGTAAATGAAGATCAGGATATGAGAAGTGAATTTTATGGTGTATCTACAGTTTTTATTTTTTCAAAGCCTCTGGGGCCAGTGACGATTATAAGACAGAGACCAAATTTTTATGAGAAGTTACTGATGTGAAGTTGCAACTTTTAAGCATCCGTGGCAAATGAGTTACTGAAGCAATGTCTTTTCACTCCATCCCATACAGAGTTCTAGTTATTATTATTATTATTATTATTATTATTATTGCGTCTGTGGAACTGCAACGTCAATCATCACCATCCTCATCATCATCGTCATCGTCGTCGTCATTATCGTCATCATCCTTCTCCTGTTTCTCCTTTCCTCCTCCCCTTTCTCCCCCTCTCATCTTCACCATCATCATCATCAGTTGCAGTAGTAGTATCAGTAGTAGCAGCAGTAGTAGCAGTGGTGGTAGTGGTGGGGGTGGTATTACTTCCTCGTCCTCTCAGTAAGATGAATTAACGTAGTTCATAAATCACAACAGTCCTGTCACGGTCCAGTACTGTAAATCTTCATACATCCCTCTGCAATTTCATTCTCAGTGTTTTTGTACTGGGCTTTTCGTGCTCATGCCAGATCAACAATTGCACCTCTAGGCTGATTTTTGTTTATGCAAGAAAGAAGGAACCAAAGGCCAGGAGCCAGCAAACCGTTCCCTCCAAGGAAAAAACAATACAAAAGAGAGCCAAATTAAAGATCCGTTTCATTTACCCTTTGTAATATACATACCATTACGCAATTCTCATATTGGAACCATTTTACTTTCCTTCCCCTTCAACCAAAGTATACATTATATTGCAGGCAATGGTTATTGCATTCTGCCCGGACTGACGACGCTGGTCTAGAGTGCGAGCTGTTTGCGGAATCGTTTAATCTCACCCAGTTGGTAAAGCAACCAACCAGAATACCTGATAATCCTGACCATAATGCCCATCTCTTGGATTTATTCTTGATAAATAATCCAGAACAATACAGGATAGAGGTACTGTCACCACTTGGATCCTCTGACCACAATCTCATCAAAGCCTCATTAGTTAACCCTCCTACACCTCCCCATTCTGAACCTGTCAGGGTGACCCGATGGCACTTTGATAGGGCAGACTGGGATTGATTTAGAAATTATCTTGCTGATGTTCCATGGCGGTCTTTCTTCTCTAATGATCCCAATTCTACCCAGTTCCACATTTGCGACTTAATACTAGCTGGTATGGATTTATTCATACCAAGTCAACAGTTCACTAAAAGATCGAACTCTCCAAAATGGTTTGATGGCAACTGTGCCAGAGCAACAGCCCAAAAGTCATTAGCATATAACTCTTACTTAAAATCAAAAACATCTGAATCACTCTCCCAATTTAAAACTGCTAGAAATCATGCAAAAGCTGTATTAAATCTATCTAAATCAAACTTTCTTCAAAAGCAAGCATCAAAACTATTTAACAACCCTAATGACAATAGAATATTCTGGTCAACTCTTAATTCTTTCAATAATAACTTTAACAAGTCATCTTCCATTCCCCCACTAAAATCTTCAGATGGCGACATTACAAATGACCCACGTGGGAAAGCAGATATCTTTGCCAGTACCTTTGCCAGAAACTCTACCATAGACGATACCAGCCAGAATGTCCCAGTACTGGAACTTGATTCTCCCGAAATTGCCCCACTTACAATACAGACAAGACACGTAAAATCCATCCTAGACAATTTGCATACCAACAAAGCTCCAGGCCCAGATGGAATTCCGCCAATTGTTTTGAAAAAGTGTTCCTCTGAACTTGCCTCTGTCCTAGCTAAATTATTCAGACTATGCATACGTACTTCTTTATTCCCAAATTCATGGAAAGAAGCCAATATCCACCCAGTTTCGAAGAAAGGAAGTTCGTCTGACCCCTCCAATTACAGACCAATAGCTGTCACATCTTTTGGTAAGGTTTTTGAAACTGTAATTAATAAGCACATTGTTAAACATCTTGAATCCAACAACTTGGTTAGTGATAGACAATATGGTTTTCGCCACGAAATATCCACCATTGACATACTCAATCTCTTAACTCATACCATTCATCAATCAATTGATCTTTTTGGAGAAACTCATGCAGTAGCTCTTGATATCTCTAAAGCTTTCGACAGAGTATGGCACCGTTCCCTGCTGTCCAAACTCCCTTGCTATGGACTAACGTCTTTTTTTCCTTTGATTTCTTCATATCTTAGTGACAGGAAAATAAGAGTAAAAGTAGATGATGTATATTCCAATTTCCACTCAATTAACGCCGGATCAGTTCTGGCGCCAACCCTATTTCTGGTTCATATTAATGATCTCTTATCTGTCACCCACAATCCCATTCACTCATATGCAGATGACTCAACACGACATAGTTCATTCACACTCAGACACCCATTTACAAAGTCTAATATCTCTACCTCTCAACTCAGTACAGCCATCTCCATAAATCAAGATCTATCTACAATCAGTGAATGGGGACAAAACAACCTTGTCTCTTTTAATGCTAGTAAAACTAAATATATACAGTTTACTAATAGACAGATATTGCCAGATTCGTACATTACCTTCAGTGCTACTAATATTCCCATCTACAAAAGTATTGAAATTCTTGGCGTCTCACTTAACAGTGCCCTGAGATGGACCTCTCATGTCAGATCACTTGCTAAGGCCGCCTCAAAGAAACTTGGATTATTGTACAGAGTCAGTAACTTCTTCGCCGATGAGCAGTTAGCTATAATTTATAAGAGTCATGTGTGCTCTCAGCTTGAATATTGCTCACCCTTGTGGAATGGTTGTGTTGAGGTTGCATTAAGACAACTAGATAAAATTCAGAACAAAGCTGTTAGAATCATTAACAACCCTGCCATTACATATAAACTACCTCCCCTGCAAGTAAGAAGGAATGTTGCCTCCCTTGCATTATTTTACAGATATTTTTTTGGCAAATGCTCAGACGAAGTTGCGTCCATGGTGCCACCTCTCCATGCCTTCCCTCGTGCTACACGGGCATCTGGTAGCGCTCATGACTGGAATGTCACTCAGCCATATTGCAGAACTTCTGCCTATCAGAATTCTTTCATTCCCCGAACTGCATCTCTCTGGAACTCGCTTCCCCAGAGTTGTTTCCCTCCAAATTTCAACCCACAACTGTTCAAGTCTAACTGTTACAGATATTTTATGAACAGAGGACACCAGTAATCTGGTGTATGGATTATTTTTTATACCTTTGTTTTTCCTTACTCCGTTCTTTTATATATATATATATATATATATATATATATATATATATATATATATATATATATATATATATATATATATATATATATATATATAAATCTTTTAGTATCTCACGTTTTTTTTTTTTTTTCATTTACAGACACTTTCAGGCTTGTTTACCACCACAAATACATAAGTTTGAACCAGTCGCCTTTCAGTTGTACATTTCTCGGTTCTCAGGAAGCACAGCATCGTCTGCATATATGTGATTCGAAATACCACATCACCGACAGTGCAGCGTAGGTTCTGATCACTTTCTCACTCCTCTTTGACTTTTTCCCTAGTAAAATGCATGCTCCAGAACAATAAAAAGATCACACGCCCATATCTTATTTGTGTACCGACATGAAACCATCACACATTAAACTAGAAAGCACTCAGATAGCGCTTACGTCCGCCAGTGCCATTGCCATTAAAAAGGATCCGGATCAAGATCCGTGGAGATATTATGTGGAATATATAGAATCCGGATCCGCCCAAAATATAACCAGTTGTTTCTCGACCCATGGCCAACACTTCCTTAGAATTTTTTTGAAATTCATTGAGAACTTTTTGAAATATTTTACATTGGTTTAATTACTTTTTTCTTGGCCCATGACCCACTCTTTCACCAAATATCTTTGAAATTTATTGAGAACTTTTGGAAATATCATCTGGACAAAAAGGCAGACAGACAAGCATAGGTAAGTACATAACCTCCTCCAGCTTTGTTGGCGGGGGTAATTAATCACCCGTACACATGCTTGCTGTCATTACTAAGTTTTCACATAATTCAGCATATTCCCTTCAACATCAAGAATACGTAATACCTTCGCTGATATCTTTCCCTTCACCTTGCCTATTTGGTCCACGTGCTATCACACAGTGTAATCTCCACTATTTGGATGATAAATGAAAATATTACAAATTCAAGTCGCCTACAGACTAGTGAGCGTGCATTATTGTTTTAACATTATCATAACACCAGAAGAATTTATGTTGATTTATTATAATTTATGCACAAATCGGTAACCCAAACCACAGCGACATAATGCACAATGAATTCCTGATTTATGCAGCCAGTGTGCGTGTGCGTGTGTGTGTGTGTGTGTGTGTGTGTGTGTGTGTGTGTGTGTGTGTGTGTGTGTGTGTGTGTGTGCGCTTGACAGATACATAAATATACCTTACGAACCACACACACCTTTTCACCTTACGGTCCCAGAGAGAGAGAGAGAGAGAGAGAGAGAGAGAGAGAGAGAGAGGGAGAGAGAGACAATATGGCAGTGGCGTCAGCTTCTGAATATTACATACAGGAAGCTTGTCGGCGAGGTTAAGTGTGAGCGAAGTCGGGGAGCAGACGGAGAAAGAAATGCAGGAGAAAAGAGGGCAAAGGAAAACATTCTCTCTCTCTCTCTCTCCCTCTCTCTCTCTCTCTCTCCCTCTCTCCCTTTCTCTCTCTCTCTGTTATACTGTTTGCATATACAGTTTATATATGCATGCAGTATATCTATCTACATATATATCGATATCTGTACCTACTAGTATATCTGTCTATCTATCCACCTTCGCCAAAGAAAGTGCTTTCCAGCTCTCTTTGGCTTTGCTCTCAGTGACTACCATTTGGACCAGTGGAATTTCTTACCTTCTGCCTATCAGAAATTGCCGTCTGTATTTACTCGTCAAAGCCGGATGCCAAACTGTGATAGTTTCCAAAAATATTATGGCTTAAACTACACTCAACGTCTTTTTAGCAACACACACCAATAGGACCCTAACAACTTTAGCGTTCGGATATATTTAAGTATATTCCATTATTCTCTGCACAAAAACTGCACTGCTGACAGACAGACAAAATGACAGACAGACAGACACGACAGTGGGATTAATGAATTAGATGAAAGTATGTTTGCATGTAATGTCTTGCCCTGCCCCTCTGTGTTGTGTTGATGAATATTCTGGCAGTACAACGTCAACTGTTCTCTTTCCACCCTATAACACACTCCAAAGGGTCTTTAACACCTTGTTCGTTTGGAGTTTGTTGATATCTCTTAATGCTTCTGTATGATGCTCCTGACAACGGCTGTTCTGGCACAACACTGGCTCGCTGTCAACATTTCCGTTTTTACACGTGGTCACAGAATGAGAGCGGGTGTTATATATTTAGCGATATGTGTGTGTGTGTGTGTGTGTGTGTGTGTGTGTGTGTGTGTGTGTGTGTGTGTGTGTGTGTTAACAAAATTATTCAACAAAACTGGAAGTGAGGAGGGATAGCCCGTATAAAATCCAAAGATCTGTAGGAACAACAGGTTACACGTTACGGCCACAGAGCTAGGTGAAACGCTGCCCTAGCAAAATGAACTTAATTACTGACTTAACAAAATGGACTTTAACAGTTTTCATCCAATGGTGAGCAAATATAGGGTAAAGGTTGGTGGTAAAGCAAGAATGAAGTATTTTAGTGTTGAAAAAAAAAAAAAAAAATCAGTCTAAGGTCATTTTAACAGTGTGTGGTCAATGTTCGATCTATAATTGTGTTTGTAAACACACACACACACACACACACACACACACACACACACACACACACACACACACACGCACGCACAGTTCTGATCCGACCTTCAGTACGACTAGTTGGAATGGTTGAAGGTCCGGCAGTAAATAGAATCTTTTACTGAGGAACAATATTTCATGGGCCAAAGGCACAGGGCAGGATCAGCTTCCACAGTTTTTATCCGATTTAGATCAAGGTTTGTGGGAGCGTTGAGGATAAGGGAAACTAAAATTACTAGAGGTTGAGACTTATCACTCGAAGGTGAAGGTCACAGGGAAGGTCAGAGGACAAGATCACAGAGAAAGGTCAGATCAGTTTTTATCTGATCTCAACAAAACCTGATGGAAATGTTAAGGGTCAGGTAAGAACGGAGATAATGAGTTGTGAGAATAATTAGCTAAAATTCAAGGTCACAAGTTATGGCCAGATTTCGAGCCACTGTGTCTAAGTGTGAAAAAAAAGAAAAAGAAAAAAGAAAAATCAGTTTTGATCTGATGTCGGTCAAACGTGATGGACTGGGTGAGGAAAAAGTCTAAGGGTTTACCAGATGCTTTTCAAACCAGTAGGCCGAAGGATAAGGTCATATGGCAAGGTCAATTTAAAGTTTTGTCCGATGTAGACTAAACTTTGTGGAAGTGTTCAGGTAAAATTAAGGATAAAGAGATTCTATTTGGAGAACAGGCAGTTGTAGATGACGGTCACAAGGTCAAAGGTCAAAGTCGCTGGGAAAGTTATCCGAATAGTTTTATTATGATATGAGTCAAAGCTGTGGAATTGTTACCGGTTAGGCAAGAATGGAAGAATTTTATTTCGAGAGTGTTCTGTTGAAAGTCAGAGGGCAAAGTTCAATATTCAGCCCAGAGACTAGCGTGAAAGCAAGGGTAGTGGATTTTTGGAGTGCTGTTTTTCTTCTCTCCCTCCCTCCCCCCCCCCTCTCTCTCTCTCTCTCTCTCTTTACGGCTGACTCCAAAGGGTTCATGACACCCTTTGCTTTGGAGGGTCCTTTCCTACCTCTGTTAGTTTATCCATGATGCTCAGCACGTACTTCGCATTACACACACACACACACACACACACACACACACACGAGAGAGAGAGAGAGAGAGAGAGAGAGAGAGAGAGAGAGAGAGAGAGAGAGAGAGAGAGAGAGAGAGAGAGAGAGAGAGAGACAGAGACAGACAGAGAGAATAATCAGACTGTGAATAAAACCCGTAGACGGAGACTATATTTCCTAAACAGTTGCGGTGGACACTGCCGGCATCTTCAGTGGTCAAGAAAGATACCACTGAAGATGCAACTGTCTGATTATATTCTCCATCTACAATGGTGGGTTTTATTCGCCATCTTTCCAGTCAGCTTATTCTTTTATAAATAGGGGATCTGGAACCCTCAGCTGTGCCCACGGTAACTGCAATCTGTCCTTACTTAAAATCTAGGATGTGTGCAGGCTGAATGTGGCCACCCCTTACGGGCGTCTGGCTATAGATAGATAGATTGTAGTTTTAGTTGCAATCCCAGGCTCATCTGAACGTGAACCTTGTAGGCTGCTGGTTGAAGTTGCCCTTCTCCTGCAGTCCACCATCCTCCTTTTGGGGGATAGGGAGGGAGCTTAGGGACGTTTGTATAACCCGAACGGCAGAGCCAGCCAGTTGTATCAGTGCCACCATGACAAGACATCACGCCAGTCTTAATATATGGAAGTGAAGCTTGAACTTTGTTGGGAGGACATAGATCAAGAACAAGAGTGGAAATGAGTTATATGGCAGAGGCAAGTGGAGTTAAATGAAGAGACGGACAGACAGACTATTGAGGAAGTGATGATGTGTTGTTGGGGTGAAATGACTGTGCTGGGAAGTGACAGAAGTACCCTGTGGCGAGAATGGAGAGTGAGAGATTGACTAGGAGACCTGGGAGGGGGAGACGACAGATGAGGTGCTGAGACGGGATGGCTATAGGTGTATAGATAAGATGGCCTGATCATATAGTGCCATTAATCGTTACTAAGGCTTAAACTACAGCTTGAGGCATGTAGTGAAGTTTTATTTAGTATCCTGACTAACATCCGTGCACGTCAATCAGGCTGTTTTGATTTATTCTTCATACCTACTCTGGCGATAATCATTAAACACATATACAATAGTTTACCATATTATTTGTACAAGCATCACGTTTTCTATCATCCTGGCCACTAAAAGAGAACGAGGGCTGTGGATTTGCACCTATGTCGTCCCGCAGCGTTCGTGGCCAGAGAGTGGCAAGCCATTTTTTGAGCAACTGCATCGGCTATCATTTCAAATAAATCTCAAGATCCATTTTCATTATAGGCGTTGGCAGAGCTATACACCCTCCCCCTCCTCCTGTCCGCCCTCCACCTCCCCGCAGGTCCAAACCATTTCAGGTATTTCTCTTATCTCTTTCGATGACATCCACATCAACACCACAACGCTCCTTTACTTTCTCATTTGTCTATCTGTCTCTCCACGTAACTCCACATCCACGTCAACACAACGCTCCTTTCTTTCCTCATTCATATGTCTCTCCACGTAACTCCACATCTACTGTAGCCTACATTAACAACACAACGCTCCTTTACTTCCTCATTTGTCTGTCTATCTCTCCACGTAACTCCACATCCACATCAACAACACAACGCTCCTTTACATCCTCATTTGTCTGTCTGTCTCTCCACGTAACTCCACATCCACGTCAACAACACAACGCTCCTTTCCTTCCTCATTTATCTGTCTCTCCACGTAACTCCACATCCACATCAACAACACAACGCTCCTTTACTTCCTCATTTGTCTGTCTGTCTCTCCACGTAACTCCACATCCACATCATCACCACAATGCTACTTTACTTCCTCATTTGTCTGTCTGTCTCCTAAGTCAAGTTCTCTTTTAAACCTACGTTCTCTTCAGCTTATCCTCTCTCATTTCCTTCCGTTTTTCTAAGGCTTACCGTGTCTTACGTTCCCTGAAGCCGACTCCGTGCCTTTACCCCTGCACAGTTGTTGACTTTATACACGGGTTTCATTCGTCCCTGTGTAGAGTACAACTCTCATGTATGGGGAGGCTCCCCACATATAGCTCTTCTCAACCGGGTGGAGTCAAAGACTTTTCGTCTCATGAACTCTCCTCCTCTTATTGGCTCCCTTCAACCTTTATCTCTTCCTCGCACTGTTGCATCTATATCTCTCTCTCTCTCTTTCTCTGTTTTTATTTATTTATTTATTTATTTTTATTGCTACTTCAATAGTCACTGCTCCTCTGAACTGTCTGCTTGCATCCCTCCACCACTGCGGCGGGCGCGTAGCACCCGTCTAACAACAAGCTCTCATCCTTTTTCTGTCCAACTCTCTCATGCAAGAGCTAACCGTTACTCCCAGTCCATATATACAACAGGTCAACTCTGGAACTGTCTTACTCTGTCTGCCTATGATCTCCAGTCTTTTAATGCAGTGTGCCCAGGCATCTCAAAATGAACGGATCTTGAATTTAGCTCTGTTACCTTGTTTTTGCTTTTTTCTTGACGGGAACAATCTTGCGGGCTTCTTGCCTTTGGTTCCTTCTTCCTCGAAAAAAAAGTTTCCTTATCACATTCTCTCTTACTCCTCCGTTTTCTTTCATGCCCTTTTTGAGTTGCAGCTTAGGCGTTATGTTTACATTTTGCGACAGGAGGCATCCCAGAAACAAGGCGAATATTTGATGGTTCAGAGGAGGCCGTGTTCTCGAGGGGGAAGGTTGTAGACGGCTTCTGCGGGACATTTTTCTTCATCAGAGGTAAATAATATATACAAAAACACACAGTATCTTAATTTAGACTAGATTAATACGCGTGTGAGCCAATATGGGTTAATTTAAGACAGGAAGGGAGGTGTAATGTTGTATTAACTGGAGCCGGTGTTGTGGAATAGGTGATTTTTTTTTCTATCTATAGCCAGACGCCACAGTCACGTAAAGGATGACCATATGTCTTTGAGTTAGTTGTTTTCCGGGGAGGGGCACCAACCCTCCGCCAACCCACTTGTTGACTCGTAGGGTGCACATATGGGTTAGTTATATGGTTACCACCCAGCGTTGTAAATTATTTCCTGACTTACAAGGGACCATTTGGCTTGCCACTCAATGTAAAGCCACCTGAAAGGGAAATGAGTAGTAAAAAGTGACAGGAAAGATGGGAGAAATGGGAAGAGAGGTGGGCAGACAGAAAATGATTGATAAAAGTGAAGGATGAAGTAGGCAGCACTACATGAAGTGAGTGGATGATGCTTGCCTCCATCTACCACAAATATGATAATGTAATGTGTTGCTAGTTGCTAGAATGGTGATACATTAATCTATCGGCGCTGAGTTTGAACTGTTATCGTAATGGATGCTATATTTGTGAACAGGGACGGGTGTAAATAAATTGTCATTGATAGTATTGAAGCTTTGTGTACATGGCATTAACCTCATTCATACTGTCAAAGCCAGTTCATAAATTACTGCGTCTCTACAGTTGCCAGATAGCGCCAGTATCTTGCAGCCATAAATAAAATATGTTTAAGCTACGGTTTTATGCTGTGCTATTGATGCAACCGACCGATACACCCTGTGGTGGTAGTTGCAGCTCTTTCAGCAATGAATTATTTAGTTTGTAGAAGCAGTAGTAGTAGTAGTAGTTTTAATTTAGTTGTAGTCGTAGTAGTAGTTGTTGTTGTAATAGTGGTAGTAATAGTTGTTGTTGTACTAATCGTAGTAGTAGCTGTTATTGTTGTTGTTCAGAGAGAGAGAGAGAGAGAGAGAGAGAGAGAGAGAGAGAGAGAGAGAGAGAGAGAGAGAGAGAGAGAGAGAGCAATCACCCTTTTACAAGTCCCCAGACAAGATCAGCAGAAATACATGCAGATCGTAGAGGAGGTTATTATGAAGAAAAAAAATAAATGAAAAAAAGAGGAATATTGGAAAAAATTAAAAACCAAACAGGAAATTTTAAAAAGGGAAATATTGAGAAGGGTAGGGAAAATAGCAAACACACACACACACACACACACACACACACACACAGTCTCTCTCTCTCTCTCTATCTCTCATAAATTTCCTCACTCACATAGTTTGCCATCTCACACACACACACACACACACACACACACACACACACACACACACACACACACACACACACACACACAATGTGTGTGTGCGTATGTGTGGTGAGTGTGTGTGTTCTTATCTAATTGTATCTTTACAAGAATGAGTCAAGCTCGTACTGTCCCGTGTATTAAACCATTCTTATCACACATATCCTTAAATTTTTAAATAGTTTTGGTACACAGTTTCATTCGGTGGTGCATTCCACTGATCAATTGCCCTATTTGGGAAACTGAATTTCCTTGTCTTTATCGCCTCTCTTTTTATGTACTTTTTTGCAGTGTCCTCTTGTTGATGCCGCCTCATAGGTTATATATTCATTTGTCTATTTTCTCTTTCCCTGATATGCATTTATACAGCATAATCATGTCTCCTCTTTTCCTTTTGTCCTATACTGTAGTGTTGGTAAATTCAATTTTTTCTAGTCATTCTTCGTAGCTTAGATCCCTTAAGCTTGGTACCCATCTTGCAGCTGCCCTTTGTACTTTTTAAATCTTATCTATGTGTTTTTTGAGATGAGGATTCCAGACTACTGATGCGTGCTCCAGGGTTGGTCTGATGAATGATGTTGTTATCTTCCTCAGCATGTTTTCATTATATATGTGAATGCTATACTCATATTAGCAAGCAATGTAGCCTAAACATGTTACGTACCTTCTTACTGATGTGGTCAGCTGGAGATTGTTATTGATAATCACACCTAGGTCCTCCTCTCTTTTTGATATGTGTAGGGTTGATCTTCCTAACTTATAATCCCAATCAGGTCTTTTTCCACTTTTACCAAACTTAATTACATGACACTTGTCCACATTAAATTCCATTTGCCATGTATTGCTCCATTCACGAAGTTTAATTGTTCTGTTGCAAGAGTCTGTGTAAGAAATTTTCATTTGTATTTTTGCATTATCCGCAAATATATTTAGATAACTTCACTTTCCTGTGTTACTGTCATTTATATATACTAAGCACGCACGCACACACACACACACACACACACACTGTGTGTGTGTGTGTGTGTGTGTGTGTGTGTGTGTGTAAGCGGAAACAGAGATTTATCGGAAGTGTGGGCACTGAGTTAATAGCCTACACAGGAAACAGCATCCAACAGCATCCTACAATACTCCAAGCCAAAATTTTACTTCTGACTTTTCGAAAGGGGATCAGACACTCTTACAGCATTTGTAAAAGGATGCGATTCTGTGAGAGATGTTTTTTTTTTTTCTATAGATGTGAGAGGAATCGAATGAGTTACGTGAGAGAGGACTGAGGAGATACTATTATTGCTGTTACTCTTATTACTGTTGCTATTATTACTGCTACTTTTACTATTCCTTTACTAAGCTCATGATTATTTTTCAGATAAATTTTAACACGAGACGACAGGACAGAAGACGAAAACAGGAGGAGATGGGACAGAGGAAAACAGCTGCTGCAATACCACGGCATTCATCACCACCCCATCACAGCACCCCTATCACCACCACCACCACCACCGCCACCATAGCACCCCTATCACCACCACCACCACCATCACAGCACCCCTATCACCACCACCACCACCACCATCACAGCACCCCTATCACCACCACCACCACAACCACAACATCCCTATCACCACCACCACCACCACCACAACATCCCTATCACCACCACCACCACCACCGCCGCCACCACCACCACACAACTATCTCCACCACCACCACCAGAGCACCACTATCACCACCACCACCACAACCACCACAACCACAGCACCCCTATTACCACGACCACCACCACCACCACCACCACCACCACCACCACCACCACCACCACCACCACCAAAGCATCCCTATCACCACCACCACCACCACAGCACCCCTATCACCATCACCACCAACACCAATACCACAGCACCACTATCACCATTACCACCACCACCATCACCAACACAGTACCCCAATCACCACCACCACCACCACAGCATCCCTATCACCACCACCACCACCATCACAGCACCCCTATCATCACCACCACCACCACAGCACCCCTATCACCACCACCACCACAGCACCCCTATCACCACCACTACCACTACCATCACCACCACTACCACTACCATCACCAGCACCACCACAGCGCCCCTATTACCATCACCATCACCACCACCGCCACCACCACCACCGCCACCACCACAGCACCGCCACCACCACCACAGCACCGCCAACACCACCACAGCACCGCCACCACCCCTACCACAACACCCCTACCACAACACCCCTACCACAACACCCCTACCACAACACCCCTACCACAACACCCCTACCACAACACCCCTACCACCACCACCACCACAGCAGCCATATCACCACCACCACTACCACCACTGCACCCATATCACCACCACCACTACTGCCACAGCACCCCTATCACCACCACCATCACCACCACAGCCTCCCTATCACCACCACCAAACCACGACCATCACCACCACCACCACAGCACCCCTATCACCACCACCACCACAGCACCCCTATCACCACCACCACCATCACCACCACCACCACCACCATCACCACCACCACCACCACCACCACCACCACCACCACCACCACCACCACCATCACCACCACCACCATCACCACCACCACCACCACCATCACCACCACCACCATCACCACAGTTCCCCTATAACCATTACCACCACCACCTCCACCACAGTTCCCCTATAACCATTACCACCACCACCTCCACCACAGCACCACCACAGCACCCCTAACATCACCACCACCATCACCACCACAGCATCCTTATCACCACCACCACCACAGCACCCCTATCACCACCAATACCACCACCACCACCACTACCACCACCACAACCACTACCACAGCACCACTAACACCACCACCATCACCACCACCATCACCACCACCACAGCACCCCAATTACCATCACCACCACCATCACCACCACCACCACCACCACCACCACCACCACCACCACCACAGCATTACTGTCACCACCACCACCACCACCACCACCACCACCACAGCACCCCTATCATCACCACAACCACTACCACCACACAGCACCCCTATCACCACCACCACCACAACCACAACCACCACCACCACAACTTCTACCACAGCACCCATATCACCACCACCTCTACCACAGCACCCATATCACCACCACCTCTACCACAGCACCCCTATCACCACCGCCACCACATCCACCACAACCACTACCACCACCATCACGACCACTACCACAGCACCACCACCACCACCATCACAGCACCCCTATCACCACCACCTCCACCACCACCACCACCACAGCACCCCTATCACCACCACCACCACCACCACCACCACCCCCAGCACAGCACAGCACACCACCACCACCACCACCACCACCACCACCACCACCCCCCCAGCACAGCACAGCACAGCACAGCACCACCACCACCACCACCACCACCACCATCACAGCACCCCTATCACCACCACCTCCACCACCAGCACAGCACCCCTATCACCACCACCGCCACCACCACCACCACCACCACCACCACCACCACCACCACCATCACAGCACCCCTATCACCACCACCTCCACCACCACAGCAAAGCACCCCTATCACCACCACCACCACCACCACCACCACCACCACCACCACCACCACCACCTCCACCACCACCAGCACAGCACCCCTATCACCACCACCACCACCACCCCCAGCAGAGCACAGCGCCCCTATCACAACCACCACCACCACCACCACCACCCCCAGCACAGCACAGCACAGCACACCACCACCACCACCACCACCACCACCACCACCACCACCACCACCACCACCACCACCACCACCACTACTACCACCACCACTACCACAACCACTACCACAACCACTACCACCACCATCACGACCACTACCACAGCACCCCTATCACCACCACCACCACCACCACAACCACCACAACCACAGCATCCCTATTACCACGACCACAACCATCACCACCACCACCACCACCACCACCACCACCACAGCGTCCCTATCACCACCACCACAGCACTCCTATCACTACCATCACCACCAGCACCACCAACAGCACCATCCACAGCACCCTTATTACCACCACCACCACCACCACAACAGCACCCCTATCACCACTACCACCATCACCACCACCACTACCACCCCTATCACTACCATCACCACCATAGCACCCCCATCACTACCACCACCACCATCACAACACCCCTATCACCACTACCACGACAGCACCCCTTTCACCACCACCACGACAGCACCCCTTTCACCACCACCACCACCACCACCACCACCGCAGCATCCCTATCACCACCACCACCACCACCATCACCACAGCACCCCAATCACCACCACCACCACCACCACCACCACCACCAGAGCACTCCTATCACTACCACCACCACCATCACCACCACCCACAGCACTCCTATCACTACCACCACCACCACCACCAGCACCACCACCACCAGCACCACCACCACCAGCACCACCACCACCAGCACCACCACCACCAGCACCACCACCACCAGCACCACCACCACCAGCACCACCACCACCACCACCACCACCACCACCACCACCACCACCACCTCCACCCACAGCACTCCTATCACTACCACCACCACCACCACCACCACCACCACCACCACCACCACCACCACCACCACCACCACCACCTCCACCCACAGCACTCCTATCACTACCACCACCACCACCACCACCACCACCACCACCACCACCACCATCACCACCACCCACAGCACTCCTATCACTACCACCACCACCAGCACCACCACCAGCACCACCACCACCACCACCACCACCACCACCACCACCACCACCACCACCACCCACAGCACCCTTTTTACCACCACCACCACCACCACCACAACAGTACCCCTATCACCACCACCACCACAACAGTACCCCTATCACCACCACCACCACCACCACCACCCCTATCACCGCCACCACCACCACCACCACCACCACCACCACCATTCCTATCACCACCACCACCACCACCACCACCACCCCCCCTATCACCACCACCACCACCACAGGACCTCTATCACCACCACCACCACTACCACAACCACAGCACCCCTATCACCACCACCACCAGCACAGCACCCCTATCACCATCACCACCACCACATCCACCACCACCACCACCACAGCACCCCTATCACCACCACCATCACAGCACCTCTATCACCACCACCATCACAGCACCCCTATCACCACCACCACCACAGCACCCCTATCACCAGCACCATCACAGCACCCCTATCACCAGCACCACCACCACCACCACCACCACAGCACCCATATCTCCATTACTACCACCACCACCACGACCATCACCACCACCACCACCACCATGACCATCACCACCACCACCACCACGACCACGACCATCACCACCACCACCACCACCACGACCATCACCATCACCACCACAACAGCACCCCAATGACCACGACCACCACGAACACCACCACAACACCCCTATCACCACCACCACCACAACATCCCTATCACCACCACCACCCCTATCACCACCACCATCACCACCCCTATCACCAGCACCACCACCACCACAGCATCCCTATCACCACCACCACCACTACCACAACCACAGCACCCCTATCACCACCACCATCACAACACCCCTATCACCACCACCATCATAACACCCCTATCACCGCCACCACCACCACCACACCCCTATCACCACCACCACCACAACATCCCTATCACCACCACCACCACAACATCCCTATCACCACCACCACCACAACTTCCCTATCATCACCACCACCACAACATCCCTGTCACCACCACCACAACATCCCTGTCACCACCACCACAACATCCCTATCACCACCACCACCACAACACACCTATCACCACCACCACCACAACACACCTATCACCACCACCACCACAACACACCTATCACCACCACCACCACAACACACCTATCACCACCACCACCACAACACATCTATCACCACCACCACAACAACACCCCTATCACCACCACCACAACAACACCCCTATCACCACCACCATCACAACACCCCTATCACCACCACCACCACAACACCCCTATCACCACCACCACCACAACACCCCTATCACCACCACCACCACCACAGCACCCCTATAACCACCACCACCACCACCACCACAGCACCCCTATAACCACCACCACCACCACCACCACCACCGCAGCACCCCTATAACCACCACCACCACCACCGCAGCACCCCTATAACCACCACCACCACCACCACCGCAGCACCCCTATAACCACCACCACCACCACCGCAGCACCCCTATAACCACCACCACCACCACCACCACCACCACCACCACAGCACCCCTATAACCACCACCACCACCACCACCACCGCAGCACCCCTATAACCACCACCACCACCACCACCACCACAGCACCCCTATAACCACCACCACCACCACCACCACCACCACCGCAGCACCCCTATAACCACCACCACCACCACCACCACCACCACCGCAGCACCCCTATAACCACCACCACCACCACCACAGCATCCCTATGACTACTACCACCACCACCACCACCGCCACCAACACAGCATCCCTATCGCCACCACCACTACCACCACCACCACTACCACCACCACCACCACAGAACCCTTATGACCACCACCACCACAGTACCCCTATCACCACCACAACACCCCTATCACCACCACAACACCCCTATCACCACCACCACCACCACAGCACTCCTATCACCACCACCATCACCACCACCACCACCACCACCACCACCACCACCACTACCACCACCACCACTACCATCACTACCATCACTACCACCACCACCACCACCATCACCACAGCACCCCTATCGCCATCACCACACCACCCCTATCGCCATCACCACACCACCCCTATCGCCATCACCACACCACCACCACACCACCACCACACCACCACTACACCACCACCACAGCACCCCTATCACCGCCACCACCACCATCACCATCACCACCACCACTACAGTACCCCTATTACCGCCACAACACACCTATCACCATCACCACCACCACCTCAGCACCCCTATCACCATCACCACCACAGCACCCCTATCACCACCACCACCACCACCACAGCACCCCTATCACCACCACCACCTCAGCACCCCTATCACCACCACCACCTCACCACCCCTATCACCACCACCACCTCAGCACCCCTATCACCACCACCATCTCAGCACCCCTATCACCACCACCACCTCAGCACCCCTATCACCACCATCACCTCAGCACCCCTATCACCACCACCACCTCAGCACCCCTATCACCACCACCACCTCAGCACCCCTATCACCACCACCTCCTCAGCACCCCTATCACCACCACCACCACCACCACCTAAGCAACCCCTATCACCACCACCACCACCACCACCTAAGCAACCCCTATCACCACCACCACCACCACCACTACCACCTCAGCACCCCTATCACCACCACCACCACAGCACCCCTATCACCACCACCACCACCACCACAGCACCCCTATCACCACCACCACCACCACCACCACCACCACCACAGCACCCCTATCACCACCACCACCACCACCACCACCACCACCACCACCACCACCACCTCAGCACCCCTATCACCACCACCACCACCACCACCACCACCTCAGCACCCCTATCACCACCACCACCACCACCACCACCACTACCACAACCACCAACACAGCACCCCTATCACCACCACCACCACCTCAGCACCCCTATTACCACCACCACCACCACCACCACCACCACAGCACCCCTATTACCACCACCACCACCACCACCACCACCACAGCACCCCTATCACCACCACCACCACCACCACTACCTAAGCAACCCCTGTCACCACCACCACCACAACTACCACCTCAGCACCCCTATCACCACCACCACCACCACCACCACCACCACCTCAGCACCCCTATCACCACCACCACCACCACCACCACTACCACCTCAGCACCCCTATCACCACCACGACCACCACGACCACCACTACCACCTCAGCACCCCTATCACCACCACCACCACCACGACCACCACCACGACCACCACCACGACCACCACCACGACCACCACCACCACCTCAGCACCCCTATCACCACCACCACCTCAGCACCCCTATCACCACCACCACCACCACAGCACCCCTATCACCACCACAGCACCCCTATCACCACCACCACCACCACCACCACCACTAATCGCCACCACCACCACGACCACGATGACGACGACCACCACCACCACCACCACCACCACCACCACGACTATCACCACCACCACCACGACTATCACCACTACTACGACTACCTCCACCACTACCACCACGACTACCACCACCACTACCACCACGACTACCACCACTACGACTACCACCACCACTACCACCACCACCAGAGCACTTACCATCACCACCACGACCACCACCACAGAACTTACCATCACCACCACCACCACAGAACTTACTATCACCAACACGATCACCACCACGATCACCACCACGATCACCAGCAACACCACCACCACCACCACGCACCCCTATCACCAGCACCAGCACCACCACCACCACTAATCGCCACCACCACCACCACCACCACCACCACCACCACCACAGCACCCCTATCACCACCACCACCACCACCACCACCACCACCACCACCACCACCACCACCACCGCCACCCCCACCCCCACCATCACCGTTATCCATATTATTATTTTTTCTGTGTCTCTCCCACATCAATAAAATAATGCTATAATGAAAAACAATTTAAGCGGCACAGCGTTAGCATTTTCAAAGATTTCGTTGCCATAGTTTCAAAGGAGGCTATTCTGTTCCTATTAACTCTCTGAAGAGTCTAGATTAATTTGATTTTATTTCTCAGATTAACCTGGACCTGAAGAGTTGATGATGACGGGAAGACAAGAAAATAAAAGGCAAGACAGGAATACAGACAAAATGGAAATAACCACCATAACCACAACTACCACCACCCGAACCATGACAACCACCCCAACCACTACAACCATCACTACCCCTACCCTCACCCCAACCACCACAACCATAACAAACCCCCATCCTCACCCAAACAACCCAAACCATCACAGAACCTCACCCTCACCCAAACCACCAAAACCATAACAACCCCACACCCTCACCTCAACAACCTCAATCATCCCAACCATCATAGAACCCCACCCTCTCCCCAACCACCACAACCATGACAACCCCACATCTTCACCCCAACCACCCCAACCATCACATCTCCCAACCCTCACCCATATCACCCCCACTCACAAGTAAGGTAATTCTACTGACTTCTTCATGTAGATACTTTGTTGTGCTGATGGACTTACTTTTGGTTAATTTGGAAGTATTTTTCAGAGGTACACAGCCCACCTTTTGGTAAAGTAAATGTTCATAATTTTTCTTTAACGTACTGCCTCAAGGTTTTTAAACACTTGCACATTGATACACACATGAACACATAAGCACACACACAGACGCGCGCACACAGACGCGCGCGCGCGCACACACACACACACACACACACACACACACACACACACACACTGTGTGTGTGGGTGTGGGTATGGGTAAGCGTGCGCGTGCGCCTGTTCATGTGTATGTGTATGTGTATGTGTATGTGTGTGTGTGTGTGTGTGTGTGTGTGTGTGTGTGTGTGTGTGTGTGTGTGTGTGTGTGTGTGTGTGTGTGTGTGTGTGTGTGTGTGTGTGTGTGTGTGTGTGTGTGTGTGTGTGTGTGTGTGTGTGTGTGTGTGTGTGTGTGTGTGTGTGTGTGTGTGTGTGTGTGTGTGTGTGTGTGTGTGTGTGTGTGTGTGTTTGCTTATTCTTGCCTAATTGTTCTTACATAATTGTATCTTTACAGGAATGAGTCAAGCTGGTACTGTCCAGTGTATTAAACCATTTTTTATCATACATATCCTTAAATTTTGAGTTGTTTTGGCACACACTATTTCATTCGGTAGTGCATTCCACTGATCAGTTGCTCTATTTGGGAAACTGAATTTCGTTACGTCTTTATCGCCTCCCTTTTTATGTACTTTTTTGCAGTGTCCTCTTGTTGATGCCGCCTCATAGGTTAAATATTCATTTATGTCTAATTCCTCTTTCCCTGATATGCATTTATACAGCATAATCATGTCTCCTCTTTTCCTTCTGTCCTATAGTGTTGGTAGATTCAGTTTTTCTAGTCATTCTTCGTAGCTTAGATCCCTTAAGCTTGGTACCCATCTTGTAGCGGCCCTTTGTACTTTTTAAATCTTATCTATGTGTTTTTTGAGATGAGGATTCCAGACTACTGATGCGTGCTCCGGGATTGGTCTGATGAATGATATTACCTTCCTCAGCATGTCTTTATATATATATGTGAATGCTATACTCAAATTAGCAAGCAATGTAGCCTATACATGTTACGTACCTTCTTACTGATGTGGTCAGCTGGAGATAGTCTGTTATTGATAATCACTCCTAGGTCCTCCTCTCTTTCTATGTGTAGGGTTGATCTTCCTAACTTATAATCCCAATCAGGTCTTTTTCCACTTTTACCAAACTTAATTACATGACACTTGTCCACATTAAATTCCATTTGCCATGTATTGCTCCATTCATGAAGTTTAATTGTTCTGCCGCAAGAGTCTGTTAGTATTATCATTTGTATTTTTGCATTATTCGCAAACATATTTAGATAGCTTCCATTACCAGTGTTACTGTCATTTATATATACTAAACACACACACACACACAC
>NC_137045.1:37086186-37098686 GCF_032717465.1 Coenobita brevimanus | reverse complement strand
CACCCCACCCAATTCCGATCCTACCCCACTACACCCCACCCAACCCCACTACTCCCTACCCAACCCTGATCCTACCCCACCGCACCCCACCTAACCCCGATCCTACCCCACTGCATCCCACCCAACCCAACTGCACCCCACCCTATCCTACTGTACTCCGCCCAACCTCGATCCTACCCCACCCAACCTCGATCCTACCTCACTGCACCCCACCCAACCCCTATCCTACCCCACTGCACCCCACCCAACCCCGATCCAATCCCACTGTACCCCACCCAACACGGATCCTACCCCACTGCACCCCACCCAACCCGACTGCACCCCACCCAACCCGACTGCACCCCACCCAACCCCACTGCATCCCACCCAACCCCGATCCTACCCTACTGTACCCAACCCAAATGCACCTCACTCAACCCTGATCCTATACCACTGCATTCCATCCAACCCCACTATACCCCACCCAACCCCGATCCTTCACCACTGCACTCCATCCAACCCCACTGAAACCGATCCAACCACGATCCTACCCCACTGCACTTCACCCAACCCCACTGTACCCCACTCAACATTGATCCTACACCACTACACTCCATCCAACCCCACGAAGCTACTGCACCCCACCCAAACCCGATCCTACCCCACTGGACCCCACCCAATCCCGATCCTAACCCATTGTACCTCACCGAACCCTGATCCTACCCCACTGCACCTCACGCATCCCCACTCCACCCCACCCAACCTCACTGCACTTACCCAACCCCATTGCATCCCTACCCCACTGCACCCCATTCAACCCCACTGCACCGCATTCAACCCCACTGCAATCCATCCAGCACAGCTGCACCCCATCCAGCACAGCTGCACCCCATCCAGCACAGCTGCACCCCATCCAGCACAGCTGCACCCCACCCGACACCACTGCACCGCACCCGACACCACTGCACCGCACCCGACACCACTGCACCCCACCCAACCCCACTGCACCCCACCCAACCCCACTGCAATTCATCCAAACCTGCTGCACCCCACCCAACTCCATTGCACAACATCCAACACAGCTGCACCCCACCCGACACAACTGCACCGCACCCAACCCTGATCCTACCTCCACTACACCCCACACACACCCTGATCCTACCCCACTGTACCGCAACCAACCCCACTGCACCCCACCCAACCCCGATCTTGCCCCACTGCACCCCCGCAATCCCACTGTACCCCAACAAACCCCGATCCTATCCCATGCACCCCACCCAATCCCACTGCACCCCATACACGCACGATCCTACCCCACTGCACCCCAGCCAACCATGATCTCTTCCCATTGCACCCCACCCAAATCCAGTGTACCCAACCCAACCCCAATCCCACCTCCCTGCACCCCATCCAACCCCAATCCCAAACCACTGCTGCTTACCCAACCCAAATCAGACCTTACTGCACCCCACCCATCCCCAGTGCACCCCACCCATCCCCAGTGCACCCCACCCATCCCCAGTGCACTACACCCATCCCCAGTGCACCCCACCCATCCCCAGTGCACCACACCCATCCCCAGTGCACCCCAGCGAATCCCGATCCTACCCCACTCCATCCCATCCAATCCCGATCCTACCCCACTGCACCAAACCCAACCCCGATCCTACCCTACTGCACCCCACCCAACCCCCCTACACCCCACCCAAAACCACCGCACTCCACCCAAGCCAACTGCATCCCAACCAACCCCAGTGCACCCAATCGAACCCCAATGCACCCCATCCAACCCCACTGTACCCCATCCAACCCCACTTCACCAAATCCAATCTTACTGCACCTCATCTAACTCCACTGCATCCCACTGTACCCCACTGCACCCCACTGTACCCCACCCAACCCCACTGTACCCCACTGCACCCCACTGTATCCCACTGCACCCCACTGTACCCCACCCAACCCCACTGTACCCCACCCAACCCTACTTCACCAAATCCAATCACACTGTACCCCATCCAACCCCACTGCACCCCACCCAACCCCATCCAACCCCACCTAACTCCACTTCATCCCACCCAACCCCAATCCAACCCCACTGTACCCCAACCAACAGCGATCCTAATCCACTGTACCCCACCAAACCCCGATCCTACCGCACTGTACCCTACACAACCCCACTGGACCCTACACAACCCCACTGGACCCCACACAACCCCACTGCACCCCACCCAACACCGATCCTTCACCTCTGCACCCCACCCAACCCTGATCCCACCCCTCTGCACCCCACTCAACCCCACTCCAAATCATCCAACAGCACTGCACCCCACCCAACGCCACTGCACCCCACATAACCCCACTGCACCCCACATAACCCCACTGCACCCCACATAACCCCGCTGCACCCCACTCTACCCCACTGCACCCCACCCGACCCCACTGCACCCCACCCGACCCCACTGCACCCCACCCGACCCCACTGCACCCCACCCGACCCCACTGCACCCCACCCAACCCCACTGCACCCCACTGTACCACACCGAATTCCACTTCACCCCACCCAACACCACTCCAAATCATCAAACCCCACTGCACCCCACCAAGCCCCACTCCAAATAATCCAACCGCACTGCACTCCACCCAACCCCACTGCACCCCACTGCACCACACCCAACCCCAATCCAAATCATCCAATCGCACTGCACTCTACCCAACCCCACTGTACCCACCCAACCCCACTGTACCCACCCAACCCCACTGAACCCCACTCAACCCCTATCCAATTCCACTGCACCCCACACAACCCCACTGCACCCCACCCAACCCCACTGCACCCCACCCAACCCCACTGCACCCCACCCAACCCTGATCCTACCCCAGTGCGCCCTACCCAACCCAAATCCTACCCCACTACACCCCACCCAACCTCGATCCAACCCCACCCCACTGTACCCCACCTAACCCCGATCCTGCCCCACTGCACCCTAACCAATCCCACTGCACCCAACCCATTCCTACTACACCCCATCCAGCCTCATTGCAACCCTCCCAACCCCACTCCACCCCATCGAATCCCACTGCGCCTAACCCAACCCCACTGCACCCCACCCAACCCAACTGCACCTCACCCAACCCCACTGCACTCCACCCAACCCCTATCTAACTCCACTGCACCCCAACCAACCCCGATCCTATCCAACTGCACCTCACCGAGCCCCACAGCACACGACTCAACCCGAGCCAACTCCACTGCACCCCACCCAACCACACTGCACCCCACCCAATCCCACTGCACACCACCCAACCCCACTGGACCCCATTCAACCCCACTGGACACAACACAACTCCACTGTACCCCACCTAACTCCGATCATACCCTTCTGCACCCCACCCAACCCTGATCCTACCCGACTGCACCCCACCCAACCCTGATCCTACCCGACTGCACCCCACCCAACCCCACTGCACCCCACCCAACCCTGATCCTACCCGACTGCACTCCACCCAACTCCATTGCACTCCACCCAACTCCATTGCACTCCACCCAACCCCATTGCACTCCACCCAACCCCACTGCACCCCACCCAACCCCACTGCACCCCACCCAACCCTGATCCTACCCGACTGCACCCCACCCAACCCCACTGCACCCCACCACTGCACCCCACTACCCCACTGCACCCCACCCAACCCCACTGCACCCCACCCAACCCCACTGCACCCCACCCAACCCCACTGCACTCCTCCCAACCCCGGTGCACCCCACCCAACCCCTATCCAACTCCACTGCACCCCAACTAACCACGATCCTACCCCACTTCACCCCTCCCAACCCCGATCGTACCCCACTGCACCCCACCGAGCCCCACTTTACCCCACCAAGCCCCACTTTACCCCACCAAGCCCCACTGCACACAACCCAACCCCAGCCAACCCCACTGCACCCAACCGAACCCACTGCACCCCATCCAACCTCGCTGGACACCACACAACCCCACTGTACACCACCTAACTCCGATCATACCCTTCTGCACCCCACTCAACCCCGATCCTATCCCACTGCACCTCACCCAACCCCACTGCATCCCACCCAACCTCGATCCTACCCTACTGCACGCCACCCAACACTGATCCAACCCCACTGCACCCCACCCAACCCCACTGCACCCCACCCAACCCCACTGCACCCCACCCAACCCCACTGCACCCCACCTAACCCCATTGCACCCCTTCCAACCCCATTGCACTCCATCCAACCCCATTGCACTCCATCCAACCCCACTGCACTTCATCCAACCCCTCTGCACTCCACCCAACCCCTATCCTATCCCACTGCACCCCACCTAACCCCTATCCTATCCCACTGCACCCCACCTAACCCCTATCCTATCCCACTGCACCCCACCCAACCCCGATCCTACCCCACTGCACCCCACCCAACCCCGATCCTACCCCACTGCACCCCACCCAACCCCACTGCACCCCACCCAACCCCACTGCACCCCACTCAACACCACTGCACCCCATCCAACTCAACTGCACTCTACCCAACCCCGATCCTACCCCACTGCACCCCACCCAACCCCATTGCACCTCACCCAACCCCACTGCACCCCATCCATCCCCACTGCACCTCACCCAACCCCGATCCTACCCCACTGCACCCCATCCAACCCCACTGTAACCCACCCAACCGTACTGCAACCCACCCAACCCCACAGCACGCCACCCAACCCCTATCCTACCCCACTGCACCCCATCCATCCCCAGTGCACCTCACCCAACCCCGATCCTACCCCACTGCACCCCATCCAACCCCGACTACTTCCACTGCACCCCACCCAACCCCGATCCTACTCCACTGCACCCCACCCAACCCCACAGCACGCCACCCAACCCCTATCCTATCCCACTGCACCCCACCCTATCCCATTGTTCCCCACCCAATCCCGGTCCTATCCCACTGCACCCCACCCAACCCCACTGCACCCCACCCAACCCCGATTCTACCCCACAGCACCCCACCCAACCCCCATTCTACCCCACAGCACCCCACCCAACCCCGATCCTACCCCACAGCACCCCACCCAACCCCGATCCTACCCCACAGCACCCCACCCAACCCTTCCAACCCCACTGCACCCCACCCAACCCCATTCCTACCCCACTGCACCCCATCCAACCCCACTGGACCCCACCCAACCTTTACCCACCCCACTGCACCCCACCCAAACCTGCTGCATCCTACCCAACCCTGATCTTACTCTATTGCATCGTACTCAACCTCAATCCTACCCCACTGTACAACACCCAGCCCAGATCCCACCCCACTGCACCCCACCCAAGCCTGATCCTACTCCACTGCACTCCACCCAACCCCAATCCTATGCCACTGCACCCCACCCAATCCCACTGCACCCAACCCAACACAAAAAGTACCCCACTGCACCCCACCCAACCCCAATCCTATGCCACTGCACCCCACCCAATCCCACTGTACACCACCCAATCCCACTGTACACCACCCAATCCCACTGTACACCACCCAATCCCACTGTACACCACCCAACCCGATCCTACCCGACTGCACCCCACCCAACTACGATCCCACCCCATTGCACCCCACCCCATTCCACTGCACTCCACCCAACCCCACTGCACTCCACCCAACCCCACTGCACTCCACCCAACCCCACTGCACCCCACCCAACCCCACTGCACCCCACCCAACCCCACTGCACCCCACCCTACCCCGATCCTACCCCACTGCACCCCACCAACCCCGTTCCTACCCCACTGCACCCCATCCAACCCCACTGGACCCCACCCAACCCCACTGGACTCCACCCAACCCTTACCCACCCCACTGCACCCCACTCAAACCTGCTGCATCCTACCCAACCCTGATCTTACTCTATTGCATCGTACCCAACCTCAATCCTACCCCACTGTACAACACCCAACCCAGATCCCACCCCACTGCACCCCACCCAAGCCTGATCCTACCCCACTGCACCCCACCCAAGCCTGATCCTACCCCACTGCACCCCACCCAACCCCGATCCTACCCCACTGCACCCCACCCAACCCCAATCCTATGCCACTGCACCCCACCCAACCCCGCTGCTCCCTATCTAACCTCAATCCTTTCCCACTGCACCCCACCCAACCCCGATTCCACCCCACCCAACCCCGATTCCACCCCACCCAACCCCGATTCCACCCCACCTCACCCCACCCAAAGCCGATCCTATTGCACTGCACCCCACCCAACCCCACTGCACCCTACCCAACACAAATCGTACCCCACTGCACCCGACCGAATCCCACGGCACCACACCCATCCCCAATATACCCCACCCATCCCCGATCCTATCCCACTGCACCCCACCCAATTCCACTATACACCACCCAATCCCACTGTACACCACCCAACCCGATCCTACCCCACTGCACCCCACCCAACCCCGATCCCACCCTACTGCACCCCACCCAACCCCACTGCACTCCACCCAACCCCACTGCACCCCACCCAAACCCACTGCACCCCACCCAACCCCGATCCTACCCCACTGCATCCCACCCAGCCCCGATCCTACCCCACTGCACCCCACCCAATCCTTCCAACCCCACTGCACCTCACCCAACCCCGTTCCTACCCCACTGGACCCCATCCAATCCCACTGGACCCCACCCAACCCCACTGGACCCCACCCAACCCCACTGGACCCCACCCAACCCCACTAGACTCCACCCAACCCTTACCCACCCCACTGCACCCCACTCAAACCTGCTGCATCCTACCCAACCCTGATCTTACTCAATTGCATCGTACCCAACCTCAATCCTACTCCACTGTACCCCACCCAACCCCGATCCTACCCCACTGCACCCCACCCAACCCCGATCCTACCCCACTGCACCCCACCCAACCCCGATCCTACCCCACTGCACCCCACCCAATCCTTCCAACCCCACTGCACCCCACCCAATCCTTCCAACCCCACTGCACCTCACCCAACCCCGTTCCTACCCCACTGCACCCCATCCAACCCCACTGGACCTCACCCAACCCCACTGGACTCCACCCAACCCTTACCCACCCCCACTGGACTCCACCCAACCCTTACCCACCCCCACTGGACTCCACCCAACCCTTACCCACCCCACTCAAACCTGCTGCATCTTACTCAACCCTGATCTTACTCTATTGCATCGTACCCAACCTCAATCCTACCCCACTGTATCACACCCAACCCAAATCCCACCCCACTGCACCCCACCCAAGCCTGATCCTACCCCACTGCACCCCACCCAACCCCAATCCTATGCCACTGCACCCCACCCAACCCCAATCCTATGCCACTGCACCCCACCCACCCCACTGCACCCCACCCACCCCACTGCACCCCACCCAACCCCGATCCTACCCCACTGCGACCCATCCAACCCCACTGCGACCCATCCAACCCCGCTGCTCTCTATCCAACCCAATCCTTCCCCACTGCACCTCATCAAACCCCGATTCCTCCCCATTTCATCCCACCCAACCCCGATCCTACGGCACTGCACCCCACCCAACCCCACTGCACCTCACCCAACCCCACTGCACCTCACCCAACCCCACTGCACCTCACCCAACCCCACTGCACCTCACCCAACCCAGATCGTACCTCACTGCACCTGACTGAACCCCGCTGTACCCCACCCATCCCCGCTGTACCCCACCCATCCCCGCTGTACCCCACCCATCCCCGCTGTACCCCACCCATCCCCGCTGTACCCCACCCATCCCCGCTGTACCCCACCCATCCCCGCTGTACCCCACCCATCCCCGCTGTACCCCACCCATCCCCGCTGTACCCCACCCATCCCCGCTGTACCCCACCCATCCCCACTGTACCCCACCCATCCCCACTGTACCCCACTCATCCCCGATCCTACCCCCCCTACACCCCACCCATCCCCGATCCTACCCCGCTACACCCCACCCATCCCCACTGTACCCCACCCAACCCGATCCTACCTCACTGCACCCCACCCAACCCCGATCGTACCCCACTGCACTCCGCCCAACCCCACTGCACCCCACCCATCCCCACTGCACCCCATCCAACCCCACTGGACCCCACCCAACCCCGATCCTACCCCACTGCACCCCATGTAACGCCGCCACGAAATTACTGTCGAGGAAGTGATGGCTTCCTTGTATGATAAATGGTAACCTTGAACGACGAGATGGCGAGAACACAACTCAGCAGAACACGATGGAGAGCAAGAATGGCACCTCAGAGAACCCGTCAGCGTCTGAATCAAGAATGACACAGGAGGCTTCCTGACACGTCTTCTTTGGCGGTTTATTTTCCCTTACACCTAGGCATTCTCTCACATGATGTTTATAGTTTTAATATATGTTTATGGTTTTAATGTCGATAGTTTGGATCAGTAAGAAGATTAATGTGAAATATGTAGACTAACTGCCAAGGAAGAGTTGTTAAAGTGAAATGTGTAGACTAAATCGCTATTGTTAATTTATTAGGAAGCCTCCAAGCCCGAATATGAGCCTGTAGTGTGTATTTGTAGGTGCTGAAATTGTGGTACCTACACATGCATGTCTATGTTAGGTGGTGGCGCCCATCATCCACTCACTCAGTGTAGCACTGCCTTATGGTCTCTGCACTGAGTGACAAACCAAATGGTTTCTTGTAATCCAGGAAACCATTTAATACGCTGGGTAGTTACTGGTAACCATATAACCAAATATGGCGCCTGGTGGTTTGGTGGGTAATCAAGGCTCTTCAATCGGATTGAGCCTGTATAGGTTTATATCCAAGGGATGGTTGTGGTTTGTTGCTCACGTAATGCCACTCGCGGATGAGTGAGGCTAGTCACACTCATCTTAAATGGCAGGACCAACTTGCCTAGCCCTGGGCTCCTACGCTTCTCATGGGGCAACACAGGATTAGATGATGACTGAATGATGTAACAGGGATAATTACAGCAGCTATGGCGGCACTTTTATACCGATACTCCGGTAGGCAATCCACTCCTTAGGCACATTTAATGTTCTTGTATTTCCCTGGGTGAGAGAGAGAGAGATGCTAGGGAGAGACTAATGCTAGAGAAAGAGGAGAGAAAATTGGAGCCAGCTGAGAGAGGCTAGGGAGGAAAGGGATCCACGAGACAAGAAAAGTTCCAGGTTGTATTTTTCTTTTTCTTTGCATTCTTCCATTAAAGTGTGATGTTTGTGTGTGTATTGTTCTACAGTGAGCAGGGTAGAGAGGAGTAAGAAAGCAACCGAGATGGAGATGAAGATAGATTACTGTACTAAATTTGCTGATGTCTGTTTATTGCCAGACGCCATAATCCCATGAGTGGCAGTTTGTCTCTGAGTTAGTTGTTTTACGGGGAGGGGCACTAACCTTCCTCCAACCCACTTACTGACATGTAGGGAACACACACGGGTTGGTTATATAGTTACCACGCAGCGTTGTAAACGGTTTCCTGGCTTACAGGAAACCATCAGGCTTGTCACTCAATGTAAAGCCACTTTAAAAGGAAAGAAGAGTAATAAAAAGTGAGAGGAAAGATGGGAGAAATGGGAAAAGAGGAGAGAGACAAAATAAATGAAGATGGAAGATGTAGGCAGCACTGCATCAAGTGAGTGGATGATGGTGGCCACCATCTACCACCTGATATACATTGACAATACCTGAAATGTTCTGCTACATACCTAGTTTTTGCGATATTCTTGCAATATACTTGGATAACAACACTACCTCTGCCAGAGTAACTTGACCTGCTGCCGTCATAGCTACTGATGTGCTTTGTAAATAGGGACTGCAAATGCAAGCCCTAATAGGAATATTGAAGATAATAAAAGAGCAAGTCGTTTATCAAGTTATTCGACCTTTTATGGTAGGGTTAGTATTTTTAGACCATAATGAACTGGGTAAAAGGTCTACGGATAAAAAACTCCCATTTCAACTGTGGATCTACCAGGGGTTCTTTATCTTTTTCCCCGTCCAGACCCCCAGAGGCTTGGCCATGATGTCCCCATATTCCCTTCGCCAGAGTGTCTACATCACCACCACAAGTGCCATTAGGTGCCAGTAGGACCTTAAAAGATGCCGATAGCTTGGTTTTACTATGTGAATAACTCAGTAGGAAAGTAACTCATCAGGATTTATATCCTTGAGGAAAACAGTAAATGAAATGTTCTATTACATAATCAAAATATGAGTCCCATCCCCCCAGGCTGTTGTCCCCATAACTCCAAGGGATCTGGAGACCCCCATTTAAGAACCCCTGAACTACTACTACTGTCTGTAGTCAGGCACTTTAATCCCGTAAGAGGAGGCCATAGACAAATCGCCTCCATGTTCCCCTGTCCCCTGACATTTCTCTGCCTTACCCCCAACTTACATCCCCCTCTCTCATATGCAACATCATACCAGCACTATTTATAACTTGCTTTTTACCAGTACTGTCAAGTTATCCGGACTCTATCAATTTTATACAATTTGAGCAAAGCTCTTATTCAAAACTGTTCAGGGACCAGTGTATACAGAATGTCCTCATAACTCAGGTCCATAGTGAAGGAAAAATACCACTGAGAGTTCCACCGGTACCAATGGAACAGATTTGCCAGCTTCTCCCAATTTAGTAAGTTTTATGTAACCAGTGTGCAGAAAGTCCTCATAACTCAGGTCTATAGTGGAACAAAAATACCAATAAAAGTTCCATTGCTACCTATGGAACAAATTTGCCAGCTTCCCCTAGTTTGGTATGTTTTCTGTCAAGCTTTCATAACACATCGAAGACTTAGGAAGGAGGTTATCAAAGCCACTGCTCTTGTTCAAGCCATTTTCAGTGTAACTAATAGTTATTTCTTTTACCTATGCCCTTATTTCAAAGGAGACCCCAAAACCAATTCCTTTTGCTCCTTTATCAAAGCCATTAAAGCGACTTAATCTGAACAATACACTTCAGTTTCCCCTTGTTTAGCACCCACACCAAACAACCAAAATACAGTACACGTTCCACGCGAATTCTGAGTGGGGCCGTGATGGCCGAGTGAGGAGAGCGTTGGCTTGCCAATGCTGAGGACCTGGGTTCGACTCCCGGGTAAAAAGAGGTTATTTAAAACACATGGCAGTATGGCAGTGTCCTTAGTGGCCTGTCATTGGACCCGGGTTCGACTCCCGGTTGATATAGAGGTGAACTTGGGCAGTTTGGCAGCCACTTAGTGGTCTGTTAGGGGTGTGGTGGCGTGGCGGGGTGGGCAGTCACGTAGTGGCTGCCTTTGGGGAGGGAGGGGAATGTAAAAGTAGGCACACACACACATGCTCATTTACACTATACTCACACACACCCCTCACTCACACATGGCGCACACACCTCTCACATGACACACACACACAAACCCTAAGACACACACATGGGGCTTATACAAAACAGTAGGGGGTGGAAACAAGGGGGTTTTATTTCAAAGTCCCAAAAAGGGTATACCCTTTTGGGGACTTGCAAATAAAACCCCCCCTCCTTTCCACCCCCTCCTGTTCTGTATAATCACCCTGTGTGTGTCTTAGGGTTTGTGTGTGTGTGTGTGTGTCTTGTGTGAGTGCGGGTTGTGTGTGTGTTTTGCGTGAGTGAGGTGTGTGTTACGTATGTATGTGTGTGTGCCTACTTTTACATTCCCTCCCAAAGGCAGCCACTACGTGACTGCCCACCCCGCCATACCACACCCCTGACAGACAACTAAGTGGCTGCCAAACTGCCCCAATTCACCTATATATCAACCAGGAGCCGAACCCGGGTCCAATGACAGGCCACTAAGGACACTGCCATATGTTTTAAATAACCTCTATTTGCCCGGGAGTCGAACCCGGGTCCTCAGCATTAGCAAGCCAACGCTCTCCTCACTCGGCCACCAAGACCCCGCTAGGTTTGCGCCCAGAACTGCTACTATATTTTGGTTGTTTGGTGTTATAAACAAAACGATACTAAGCTCTAACGTGCAGAGTAAGTTTCCAGGGAAGAGTTATTACGATCCAGAACCACTTGGAATATTAAAATACTAATTTAATGCCAGTCACGATGAAGTGAAGAGTATCGTGCATCGACTTATATGTAGGAAATAAATAAAAACTATTTATTTTTCATTTTTTATTTTGAATAATTTACAATACTTTCTTTACTTCTAATGTGTTACTTTTATTTACCATGTCTCTCATGCTCCTACGTCCCACTCGGCTGGACCAAATCGCCTGGAATCAGCTGTAAAAAATATGCTGGTCATGCAGGGGTTAATGCTGACAGTGTATTAACTTTCTCAGGCTCCTACGACTCAGCTTAATAATATCGTCTGGTTAACTGGAATGTCACTAGAATTGTCCCGAGCATCAAGGGTTTAATAATTGCTTAAGTTAACCCTCTAATGCTTAGGAGTACTCTATGATCAGCTGACGCGGGGGGGGGGACTAGGTTATTCAATTGAGAGTGAGTCACAGGAGCCCGTG